>NC_056451.1:19428880-19448880 GCF_018296145.1 Oncorhynchus tshawytscha
AGGTGAGTGACCTCACGCAGGAGGCAGAGACTGAATGGACCATCCGGGCTGCTGACAGACAGGTGGTCACCTCGGCAACCAGGGAAACCCATTAAGCTGAGAAACCACACAAAAACAAGAATAAGCAAAAACAGATAACACATGTTTGTTTTTTAAAGAAGTACAAAATCAGGATAGCTTTAATAATGAATACAGAATACAGTGTCTGTTCATTCCCTACCATCAGCTATCCATTTCCTCTTTCATGAGGTTTCTGTTTGTACTGTATGGCTAGTCTTTGTTATTAGGTGTTATCTAAATGTACTGTATATCAGTGAAAGGCACATGGTACCGTTGTAATGGAGAATGTTTTTCTTCTTTAACTGACTGACTGGGAAATAAACATCCTCCATCTGTCCCAATGTAGCAGCTGGGCCAGCATCGCCAGGCAACCAGACATGCACACACATCACTCAACACTAGGATATATTCAGGTAATGGGGGCCAGATTAGGACAATTACATAGCCTGAAGCCATGTCACTGAGTGTAGTTTCCACAGAAAGATAAAGAAACATCTATTTTCCTGTCCACTTCTGTGCAGATGGACTGGTAGGACAATTACTTTTCCAGTAAGGAGAAGGTCATGGATTTAGATTGTATTGATTCCACTGTTAAGAGGACAAAACACAAGACAAAGGCCAGGGAATCTAATTCATTGTGGGTGGAAAGGAAAGAAGGGTTATATTCTGGCACCCTGACTATGTAGAAGGCTGGACTCTGAGAAGAGGGGTCGAGATGATAGATGGGATAAAACAACCTGTTTATGAGTTTTAAAATAGAAACTAATTACACCATCAATCCTGTTTGGGAGCTGAGCAATCCCGTCCCCCAACCCCCACCCAACCTGGACTAAAGCATCCGCCAACTCCTGGACAGTCTGTGGTGCAACGTGACGTTGGTGGATGGAGCGAGACATGATGTCCCAGATGTGCTCAATTGGATTCAGGTCTGGGAAACGGGGGGAACAGTCCATAGCATCAATGCCTTCCTCTTGCAGGAACTGCTGACACACTCCAGCCACATGAGGTCTAGCATTGTCTTGCATTAGGAGGAACCCAGGGCCAACCGCACCAGCATATGGTCTCACAAGGGGTCTGAGGATCTCATCTCGGTACCTAATGGCAGTCAGGCTACCTCTGGCGAGCACATGGAGGGCTGTGTGGCCCCCCAAAGAAATGCCACCCCACACCATGACTGACCCACCGCCAAACCGGTCATGCTGGAGGATGTTGCAGGCAGCAGAACGTTCTCCACGGCGTCTCCAGACTGCCACATGTGCTCAGTGTGAACCTGCTTTCATCTGTGAAGAGCACAGGGCGCCAGTGGCGAATTTGCCAATCTTGGTGTTCTCTGGCAAATGCCAAACGTCCTGCACGGTGTTGGGCTGTAAGCACAACCCCCACCTGTGGACGTCGGGCCCTCATACCACCCCCATGGAGTCGGTTTCTGATCGTTTGAGCAGACACATGCACATTTGTGGCCTGCTGGAGGTCATTTTGCAGGGCTCTGGCAGTGCTCCTCCTGCTCCTCCTTGCACAAAGGCGGAGGTAGCGGCCCTGCTGCTGGGTTCTTGCCCTCCTACAGCCTCCTCCACGTCTCCTGATGTACTGGCCTGTCTCCTGGTAGCGCCTCCATGCTCTGGACACTACGCTGACAGACACAGTAAACCTTCTTGCCACAGCTCGCATTGATGTGCCATCCTGGATGAGCTGCACTGACCAAAACATCAGCCAGGAAGCATAGGAACTGAGAAGTGGTCTGTAGTCACCACCTGCAGAACCACTCCTTTATTGGGGGTGTCTTGCTATTTGCCTATAATTTCCACCTGTTGTCTATTCCATTTGCACAACAGCATGTGAAATTTATTGTCAATCAGTGTTGCTTCCTAAGTGGACAGTTTGATTTCACAGAAGTGTGATTGACTTGGAGTTACATTGTGTTGTTTAAGTGTTCCCTTTATTTTTTTGAGCAGTGTATATATATATGTATATATTTTTTTTTTAAAGAGAGAGAGAGAGAGAGAGAGAGAGAGAGAGAGGTGACAAAAGGATACAGGATGAAAGAGAGAGACGAGGAAAAAAGATAGGGTCCAAATAGGGATGTGACGATTACAGAATTTTAGGAAACAATTAATTGTCATGCAAATGACCACAGTCATTGTCATAGTTGAGCTTGTGTGGCCTCTTGAGCTTGTAATGGATCTTTGAATATTAGCTATGACATACATACTAAATACAACAGCATTGGTGACACCCCTATCTCAAAAACGAATGGTTTGGACCACTTGAAACGTTTGGAATTGAAGCTTCTCCTCCTGACAGTGCCGTTCTGCTCGTAAAATGACTACCAAATGTACCCATTTCATGTAAAAATACAATTATCAACTTGAATATAAAAGCTGATAATTGTCCATAATTGCTGGTTCCACTATTATAATCTGACATTTAATACTCAAAATATATAATGAGACTAGAATTGCAAAGTGCTACTATTAATCATAAGTATATCCCTAATCACAATGGTACGAGTATAGTCCTCCCTGTGAATGTTAACGTCATAATCATGTTATTACTAACGGTCATGTAAATGCAGTACCCGATCATAATCACAATCAATTCTTGTTTTTTATTTGAATCCACACACAGGAGTCAAGAACTTCTGTCACCTAGTCTACTTGTGTACACAGCAGGCAAACATGTAAATGAGTTTATGGTAAACAAAAGGTTATCTAATCAATCCTGGTTGGAAGAAAAATTTACTTCCCTCCGGTTTCTGCCGTGCTATTTTTTATTTCATGTTGTTGTTGTTGCCAACCCTGCTCACTTATCTGAGACATTAGTATTCCACAGCGCGGCTAAACCACCTGCAGATTGACGTACACTTGACCTCTATATATGACTATTCCACTTACATATGAACACACAGCACATGAACACACACAGAAACAAACGCACGCACGCACACACAAACAAAACTCGCACAACCTACTTACTAACAACCTTATATTTCTTTACTTTACTCTTATTATTATCTATCCGGGTGCCTACTCTCTTTACCTTGCCTTCATGTATATATCAACCTCAAGTAGCTCGTACCTCTGCACACTGACCTCTGTCATTGCCAACAAAGGGTATATAACACAGTATTGAGATAAACTTTTGTTATTGACCAAATACTTATTTTCCACCATAATTTGCAAATAAATTCATTAAAAATCCTACAATGTGATTTTCTGGATTTTTTAAAAATCATTTTGTCTGTCACAGTTGAAGTGTACCTATGATGAAAATTACAGGGCTCTCTCATCTTTTTAAGTGGGAGAACTTGCACAATTGGTGGCTGACTAAATACTTTTTTGCCCCACTGTAGCTCCCCATTGATCTGGTACTCCCTGTATATAGCTCCACATTGATCTGGTACTCCCTGTATATAGCTCCACATTGATCTGGTACTCCCTGTATATAGCTCCACATTGATCTGGTACTCCCTGTATATAGCTCCACATTGATCTGGTACTCCCTGTATATAGCTCCACATTGATCTGGTACTCCCTGTATATAGCTCCACATTAATCTGGTACTCCCTGTGTATATAGCTACACATTGATCTGGTACTCCCTGTGTATATAGCTACACATTGATCTGGTACTCCCTGTGTATATAGCTACACATTGATCTGGTACTCCCTGTGTATATAGCTACACATTGATCTGGTACTCCCTGTGTATATAGCTACACATTGATCTGGTACTCCCTGTGTATATAGCTACACATTGATCTGGTACTCCGTGTATATAGCTACACATTGATCTGGTACTCCCTGTGTATATAGCTCCATTCTTGGGTATTTTATTTGATTTCTCTTTTGTTCGTTACTATTTAAAACTATATATATATATATATATATATAATTCAACTTAGCATCTTTGGGAACGGTTCGAATTTCAATGTAAAGTCTACACCAGTTGTATTCGGTGTATGTGATAAATAACATTTGATTTGAACAACCCACTTAGCTGTAACAGTGAGGTTTACTGGGGGCCTCAGACTTACCGATGCTGAGGTTGTTTAGGTGTGGAGTCAACACTCCATCTGGGTAGACTTTGATCATGAGGAAGATGTCAGTGGCTGCAGTCCCCTGTGTGGAGTCCAGTGTAGCTGGTACCAGTGTTTCCTCGACTGGCGTGTAGGGCTTCACCACATCACTGTCTACACATATAGCATTAACATTAGCAATGAATTACATGGGATGCTATGGGATTAGCAGTAGCCCAGATATAGTGTTAGCCAACTACACATTTCATAAGGCTTGTTTTTCTCTGGAGGCAGGAAGGAGCTGGTACGATGTACATTACTGGTGGTTTTAGATTTTAGTGATGTTATATACATATAGGCTTCAACCACTACCCTGAGAGCAATTGATTCAGTATAGCGTCATTGACCTTTCGTAGGGTTAAACACCGGTATAAACTGATTTATAACGCCATATTGGGTAAAATGCCACTATCTGTTTAAAATTTTAAAAAATCAGATCAGTAAATGTATATAAATTACAGTCACATTCTCATTTACTTTTAACAGTACCAAGAATTAGAATAGGTAATGGTGGAAATAGTTAGTTACTCAACTCAGTGGTCCTGGAATTCTCTCCTGAACATTTAACCATTTGATGATCTAGTCACGTTGGTGGAGTTTAAACACTTGGTCGACGTAAATATCATAGAAGCGTGTAATTGTCTCGAGGACAGCTGTTTTTTTTTGTTATGACATTTGTGTTTCTTTATGTAATAGTTGTACTGTATGTGTGTCTATAGTTTTATTCAATGTTGTGTTAGTGTATCTAAGTTGTTTTGTCTGAAACATTGTTCCCCCTGCTGCTGTTGGACCAGGTCTTGCTTGAAAAGTAGATTTTATCTCAATGAGAAAAGCATGTATAAATAAAGGTTAAATAAAATGTAAAAAATGTAGCATAGCACAAGCACTAGCAATGGACCGCATGGGCTGCTATGGGATTAGCTCTAGCCTAGATGTAGCGTTAGCATTAGCATGGATCTATAGGCTAGGCCTTACCTTGAATGAGGGCCTTGAGGTAGATGTGTTTCCCAACTGGCACGTGCATGAGTGTCCCTAGAGGGAGTTGTAACCGGAACACCCAGGTGTCGTGTGTGACCTCCGTCTTAGAAACTAACAAACACTCCTTGTAGAAGATCACTGCAGAGAGAGAGTGAATAACTAACACGTGATTTTGGTTAATAGGGGAAGGTAATAAAGTCAATTCACAAGAGCGATGGATAAACATTTCTTTGGATGTGTCTGAAATGGCATTCTGGCTCTTTCTTTCGTCTTTTCTCGATTCCTCACTTCCTCTCTCCTTGCCTCCTCCTCAAAACGCATTGAAGGAGAAAGTACAAGGTCCCTCCCCTCTTACATTCTCCTCTCAAGCCTTTTGAGAAGAAGGTGAGAAGTGAGGTTGTGAGGAATCAAGGAAAGACGTATTGGAAAAGAGACCCTATTCATACCTCGATCTTTCCTCATGAAAAGAGAATCATGGAATTCCAGTAGTTCACCAAGCTCCTCCCACTTTCCTTTGGCCGCTTTACGCATGCTGACCTGAATCTTCCCCACAGCACACGCTGTGTGGACTGTACCAGCATAGCGAGAGAGCGAGAAGGAGAAAGATGGGGAGGGAGGGATCGAGGGAGGGAGTTGGTAAATGTTAACAGTTTGTCAGCTTTAGCTTATGAAAAGACATCAGACCATAAAATGTTCTCCTTACCAGCAGCGCTTCCATCTACTTCTTGGGCTAGACCTGAAAAAGAGAGCCTCCTAGTGAGTTGTTTACCAGAAATTAATATAAATTAAATGCATCACCCCATTTACAGAGAGATAGAGAAGGAAAGAGAGAGAGTAAGAGAGGGACAGACAGGGTGATAGCGATAGAGGGTTTAGTGGAAATGGGCACAGTGTTTCTTTCCTCTGGTTGACACAGTCAATATTTCCCTCCAACATTAATAAGCCAGTGATAAACATTGGACACTAATTGTGTCAAGTCCTCCAGGCTGGAACACAGATGGAGAAATAAGCCTTGAGAGCAATCAATAATATAATTACAGCTGATAATGGACTAGGTCTGTGATGGTCATGGAATTTTAGATTACGATAATTGGCCAGTCAAAATGACCATCGTCACAGTAACAACCGTTCGAATAGCAAACAATAAGAAGAATGAGAAAAAAAAACATTTTTTGAGGCACATTTTCTCTTCCTCCTCTTCGCTCCTGACCGCATGTGCTGTGTAGTGCTGGCGGGGGGGGAGGGGGTCATTGCCTATGCAACCAAAGACTAATTTGCTACAACACCTTGCTTGTTTCAGCAAGGAGCAAAAATTTCATCCCATTGTTAATAGTCCATGTTACGGCAGAAATGGACTCGACCGCACAAATGTCGGCAGTCCCGTCTTCAGTCAGCTGTTCGTTTAACACCAAAATAAATCAATAAATGTACGTACATTTTTTAAGGGGGTATTCATCAGTTTAGGGTAAAGGTAATTGTGCCAGCCCTAACTAGGGTACAGAATAGCATTGTGACAAATGTAAAAAATGTCAACGTTAAAACTGCAATTTTTATTGTTTAAACAATAAGAAAGAAAATCATAAAACTATTTACAATGCAGATATGGTGCTGCATATGACCGCCAGCGGGCAATGCTGTTAAAACTACCGCAGTCATGGCAACCCATAGACTGTAAAAGATATATGGACAAAGCCATCAATGACATCACCCCATTGTTTCCTATGAGAATGCTCAGTGGAGCATTTGAAGATCAGAAAGTGTATTTTCAGCAAGTCACCATCTTGCATCATGGAGGACTTTTTGAATCATTGCATGTGCAGTTTGAGCTAGTCTAAGTGACGTTGCAGGCTAGCTCAGTGCTGCCTCCTCTCATTAACCTCTTGAAACTAGGGGGCACTATTTTCATTTTTGGAAAAATAACGTTCCCAAAGTAAACAGGCAATTTTTCAGGACCAGATAATAGAATATGCATATAATTGACAGCTTAGGATAGAAAACACTCTAAAGTTTCCAAAACTGTAAAAATATTGTCTGTGAGTATAACAGAACTGATATTGCAGGCGAAGCCTGAGAAAAACCCAATCAGGAAGTGACCCTTATTTAGAAACCTCTGCGTTCCTATGCGTCCCTATTGAGCAGTGAAAGGGATATCAACCAGATTCTAGTTTCTATGGCTTCCCTAATGTGTCTATTGTCACAAGACATAGTTTCAGGCTTTTATTTTGAAAAATGAGCGTGAGCGACAACATTGCGTCAGTGGTCACCTGATGGCTCTCAGAGTGATATGTGCGTAATAGACAAATGCAGCCATTGTTTCTCTCGCTCCTACTAAGAAGCCAACTGACCCGGTTGATATATTATCGAAAGATATTTGAAAAACACCTTGAGGATTGATTATAAAAAATGTTTACCATGTTTCTGTCGATATTATGGATCTAATTTGGAATATTTTTCGGCGTTGTCGTGACCGCAATTTCCGGTCGATTTCTCAGCCAAACGTGAAGAACAAATGGAGCTATTTCGGCTACAAAAATAATCTTTATGGAAAAAAGGAACATTTGTTATCTAACTGGGAGTCTCGTGAGTGAAAACATCCGAAGCTCATCAAAGGTAAACGATTTAATTTGATTGCTTTTCTAATTTTCGTGACCAAGCTGCCTGCTGCTAGATAGGCATTATGCTATGCTAGGCTATCGATAAACTTACACAAATGTTTGTCTTGCTTTGGCTGTAAAGCATAATTTCAAAATCTGAGATGACAGGGTGATTAACAAAAGGCTAAGCTGTGTTTCAATATATTTCACTTGTGATTTCATGAATATGAATATTTTCTAGTAATATTTTTTGTCCGTTGCGTTATGCTAATTAGTGTCAGTTGATGACAATTCTCCCGGATCCAGGAGCGGTAGTTCCAAGATTAAGTATCTCAAGTTGAAAGCCGACCGAGGTACTGCAGGCTGCCATTAGCAACTACAGTTGAAGTCGGACGTTTACATACTCTTGGGTTGGCGCCACCCCCTTGGGTTGTGCCGTGGCGGTGATCTTTGTGGGTTATACTTTGTGGGCTATACTCTGCCTTGTCTCAGGATGGTAAGTTGGTGGTTGAAGATATCCCTCTAGTGGTGTGGGGGCTGTGCTTTGGCAAAGTGGGTGGGGTTATATCCTTCCTGTTTGGCCCTGTCCAGGGGTCTCATCGGATGGGGCCACAGTGTCTCCTGACCCCTCCTGTCTCAGCCTCCAGTATTTATGCTGCAGTAGTTTATGTGTCGGGGGGGCTAGGGTCAGTTTTTTATATCTGGAGTACTTCTCCTGTCCTATCCGGTGTCCTGTGTGAATTTAAGTATGCTCTCTCTAATTCTCTCTTTCTCTCTCTCTCGGAGGACCTGAGCCCTAGGACCATGCCTCAGGACTACCTGGAATGATGACTCCTTGCTGTCCCCAGTCCACCTGGCCGTGCTGCTGCTCCAGTTTCAACTGTTCTGCCTGTGATTATTATTATTTGACCTTGCTGGTCATTTATGAACATTTGAACATCTTGGCCATGTTCTGTTATAATCTCCACCCGACACAGCCAGAAGAGGACTGGCCACCCCACATAGCCTGGTTCCTCTCTAGGTTTATTCCTAGGTTTTGGCCTTTCTAGGGAGTTTTTCCTAGCCACCGTGCTTCTACACCTGCATTGCTTGCTGTTTGGAGTTTTAGGCTGGGTTTCTGTACAGCACTTTGAGATATCAGCTGATGTACGAAGGGCTATATAAATACATTTGATTTGATTTACAGACAGATTATTTAACTGATAATTCACTGTATCACAATTCCAGTTGGTCAGAAGTTTACATACACTAAATTGACTGCGCCTGTAAACAGCTTGAAAAATTCCAGAAAATGATGTCATGGCTTTAGAAGTTCTGATAGGCTAATTGACATAATTTGAGTCAATTGGAGGTGTACCTGTGGATGTATTTCAAGGCATACCTTCAAACTCAGTGCCTCTTTGCTTGACATCATGGGAAAATCCAAATAAATCAGCCAAGACCTCAGAAAACTAATTGTGGACCTCCACAAGTCTGGTTCATCCTTAGGAGCAATTTCCAAATGCCTGAAGGTAACCACGTTCATCTGTACAAACAATAGTACATAAGTATAAACACCATAGGACCACACAGCCGTTATACCGCTCAGAAAGGAGACGGGTTCTGTCTCCTAGAGATGAACATACTTTGGTGCGAAAAATGCAAATCAATCTCAGAACAACAGCAAAGGACCTTGTGAAGATGCTGGAGGAAACAGGTACAAAAGTATCTATATCCACAGTAAAATGAGTCCTATATTGACATAACCTGAAAGGCCGCTCAGCAAGGAAGTAGCCACTGCTCCAAAACCGCCATTAAAAAATCCAGACTACGGTTTGCAACTGCACATGGGGACAAAGATCATACTTTTTGGAGAAATGTCCTCTGGTCTGATGAAACAGAAATATAACTGTTTGGCCATAATGACCATCGTTATGTTTGGAGAAAAAAGGGGGAGGCTTGCAAGCCGAAGAACACCATCCCAACCGTGGCAGCATCATGTTGTGGGGGTGCTTTGCTGCAGGAAGGACTGGTGCACTTCACAAAATAGATGGCAACATGAGGAAGAAAAATTATGTGGACATATTGAAGCAACATCTCAAGACATCAGTAAGTTAAAGCTTGGTCGCATATGGGTCTTCCAAATGGACAATGACCCCAAGCATACTTCCAAAGTTGTGGCAAAATGGCTTAAGGAAAACAAAGTCAAGGTATTGGAGTGGCCATCACAAAGCCCTGACCTCAATCCCATAGAAGATTTGTGGGCAGAAATGAAAAAGCGTGTGCGAGCAAGGAGGCCTACAAACCTGACTCAGTTACACCAGCTCTGTCAGGAGGAATGGGCCAAAATTCACCCAACTTATTGTGGGAAGCTTGTGTAAGGCTACCTGAAACATTTGACCCCAAGTTAAACAATTTAAAGGAAATGCTACCAAATACTAATTGAGTGTATGTAATCGTCTGACCCTCTGGGAATGTGATGAAAGAAATAAAAGCTGAAATAAATCATTCTCTCTACTATTATTCTGACATTTCACATTCTTAAAATAAAGTGGTGATCCTAACTGTCCTAAGACAGGGAATTTTTATGAGGATAAAATGTCAGAAATTGTGGAAAAACTGAGCTTAAATGTATTTGGCTAAGGTGTATGTAAACTTCTGACTTCAACTGTAAATTATCCTTCTGTGTGCGTTGAATACATTGTTGTTTGACATGGCAACAAATGAATAAGCCTGCCAGGGAGGAACAATTGACAGGGTAGGAACCAAAGTGTTGGTCAGTGTTTCCAGGGGACCCTAATTAGATGTTACATGTTTTCAAATTAAATCAAAGTTTATTTGTCACGTGCGCCAAATACAACAGGTGTAGACCTTAAGTAAAGAAATAAAACAGCCAAAAAAACAGGCTATATACAGTAGCGAGGCTACATACAGACACCGGTTAGTCAGGCTGATTGAGGTAGTATGTACATGTAGATATGGTTAAAGTGACTATGCATATATGATGAACAGAAAGTAGCAGTAGAGTAAAAGAGGGGTTGGCGGGTGGTGGGTGGCAGGACACAATGCAGATAGCCCGGTTAGCCAACGTGCGGGAGCACTGGTTGGTCGGCCCAATTGAGGTAGTATGTACATGAATGTACAGTTAAAGTGACTATGCATATATGATAAACAGAGAGTAGCAGCAGCGTGAAAAGAGGGTTTGGGGTTGGGGGGGGCACACAATGCAAATAGTCCGGGTAGCCATTTGATTACCTGTTCAGGAGTCTTATGGCTTGGGGGTAAAAACTGTTGAGAAGCCTTTTTGTCCTAGACTGGGCACTCCGGTACAGCTTGCCATGCGGTAGCAGAGAGAACAGTCTATGACTGGGGTGGCTGGGGTCTTTGACAGTTTTTAGGGCCTTCCTCTGACACCGCCTGGTGTAGAGGTCCTGGAAGGCAGGCAGCTTAGCCCCAGTGATGTACTGGGCTGTACGCACTACCCTCTGTAGCGCCTTGCGGTCAGAGGCCGAGCAATTGCCGTACCAGGCAGTGATGCAACTAGTCAGGATGCTCTCGATGTTGCAGCTGAAGAACCTTTGGAGGATCTCAGGACCCATGCCAAATCTTTTTAGTTTCCTGAGTTTCCTGACGGGGGAATAGGCTTTGTTGTGTCCTCTTCACGAGAAACACCGTTTTCATGCTACTTCGATACATCTACGACCAGAAGTTACTTTTTCGCAGCAGGTTAGGATAATTCATGCAGCAGGTTAGGAGACTGAGGTTAAGGTTAGGAAAAGGGTTAGGGTTAGCAAAAAACACTCTTCTAACCTGCAAAGAAAATCACATCTGGCCGTAGCTGTATCGAAGTGGCGTGAAAAGAGTGCGTCACAGTTGTTTTACCTAATGTAGCTAGCTAACATATTCATGCTTCACCTATTCACCTCTGAGTTAGAAGATAACGTTGCACAAACAACATGCTTATCGAGGCCTACACCAGCACTGGTACCTAGTGATGGGGAAACAAAGCTAATTCCAGTAAATGACTTCCTAGTACACTGCTTAGCGATTTCAACGCATGCCTTGGAGCCATACAGGACTTCGCTGCTGTCACGTCCCTGTCATTTTCCCAACTGTTAACGACGATGAAGTTCAGAGCGCTTTATATCCGTGGCAAATCATTTGAAAGATGCATATCTCCTCCTACTAAAGTTACAGCATTATTGCGTTAGGCATGTTCACTTTATGATGATGATGATCGGGACCTGTTAGTGCTAGGTGTGATAACTGCACTGTGATTTACATTTTATGGGAGGAAATAAGAAAAATATATAATAATAAATAGTTTTTCGGTTAACGATGCCAACTTGGTTGAAACGTTCACACCCCTAGTACAGGATGGTTAGGGAGAAAGAGAGAGAGTATGGCTGTAATAGATGGATAAAAGAAAGGAGATTGAAAGAGGCGGCTACGACAAGTCATGTCAGAAAACAGCTCCCTGGCATAGTGGACAGTCAAAGGAAGCATGTAGGACATTTTCCCCAGAAGAACCTCCACCCGTAGAACACCATCTTGCAGGTCAACTATGGTACAGCCAGAGCTGGGGAGCTGAGATAGGAGAGGGGGTAAAATAGTGGAGAGAAAATAAGGGAGAATAAGGAAAGAGGGGAGGGGAGTGAGGTTAAAGAACAATTGCTGCACGTTCTGGCTCACATTTCACTCAAATCTTGCCATTTAAAATTTGCAAGGTGGGGATGTTTACCTTCCGTTTGGTGTAAACCACAATATTGACTGTGACATCAGTTTGAAACCAGTCAAACCTAAAAATAAAAATGTACAGATACAGTATGTTCATTACCTTCTCACATCTATCAATCACACCTCACATCATCCAGTCTGTCACCATTCTCAATATCATAACAGTTGTTCTTGTTGTTTTGTGAGTGTACCTGGGCCGGGCATACCTGGGTTGGGGTGGTGGCGGGGCGGCTGAGGGTTGCAGTGATGAGGAGGGTGAGGGAGGGGTGAGGAAAGCAGGAGGGAGCATGGAGGTGGGCGGAGGAGGGGGAGCTAGACCTGAGGAGAGAGAGAGAGAGACAAGAGTAAGGACTCTGATTTCAGCCACACCGAATATAGAACACCCACACACAAATACCAGACAGTACAGAACAATCACAGGGCTTTTAGTGCATTATTCTTATTGTTATTTTGTACATGACCATTTAAATGAGTGATGCTGTCCTTTATCACAGACTGAGCTGTGGAGACAAATTAGAAAGGGTCCAAAAACATCCTGCATGAAAGAGAGACTACGGTGCATTAAAGTCCTGAGACTGAGGGATTGTGTGTTACTGTACCTTTGAGAGCAGTGCTGGCCTTCACAGCCATCCTCCCTACCAGACACTCCTTTAACATGGACTCATAGTTCACCCACCGGTGGATCTGCTCATATGGCCACAGATACAGGGACAAAGGGTGAAAGTGAGCAATAGAGCTTAGACACGCACGGCATCATAACACACATTATGTGCGTTAATGTTTTGAACTTGTGTGTTTTAACATGTGAACTTCCAAGGTAGTCCTTTAACTCGGGAAAGTCCAATGAGAGCTGACCTGGTCAAAAAGGTCTGTTCCGTCTATCCCAGCTGCCTTCATCAGTTCCTCTTCTTCTCCAGGGTGGAAATCCATGTAGAGGCTTACATTATAAACCATGCCTGAGACACACACAGGAAATAACAGTATTTATTCACTAAATACTCACAAAATTCACAATACATTTTTAATTGTAAATTGCTAAATAAGCCATTCACAATAAAAAAAATGTTTAAATATCTGTATATTAGGGCTAACTCGTGTATGCGGGCCCACTCACACCGACAAATATAACAGTGAATTCAGCAAATACATTCAAAGAAATGTTTATGAATGATTAAACTATGATTGAACTATTTGTAATGTATGGTGTTGAGGGGGAGTTGAAGGCTGTGCCCAGCCTCCAATGCTTTCTATAGAAAGCCTTCTCGGAACATAAAGACACATGCCCTACTCAAAGACATTATCCCAACAAACACAACATTTTCCTCCCAACATAAGGACATAGCCACGCTGTAGCCAGGTGAGTTACTGACGCTGAAAACAGACACAGTCTCAAGGAAACACTGTGTATGAGAGGAGAAGGTATGTACACCACAGGGAACCTTCATTTGTGTATATAATCGCCAATAACTGTCTTATAGCCTACTGATATTAAATTGGTTAGCTAATGCCTTCATCACACATCCCTATGGGAGTGCTGATGAGTGCGATCAACAAATCTGAAAACATGAATAACAATGAGACATGATGATAATGGCATCAGCATACGGTTGTGTAATTGCATATTTCTTCTCTACAACCTAATGCTGCTGCTGGGTGTAGTGATTTGTTGTTTTAAAGACTGATTATCAAATAAGTCATAAAAAATGATTGCTGTATGCCAAGCATATGTGAGTGTATTGGTTTGGGTAAGAAAGAGCGGTATAGGGAGGGAAGAGAGAAAGAGATGAATACAACGGAAGGAAGGGGACCCCTGTTCTGCTCTGAATCACAAGAAGTGGTCCTAGTCACTAAAGCCTGCATAATCTTCCTTCACAGCAAATTCAATTAAGCTTTATTACTCAATGTCCTTTGACAAATGAACCCACTCCATGACTACCAATGAGTGCATTTATCTCAATGACGCACATGTGGAAATGAGAGGATGAAATGTGTTAGATTTCTTCCGGAAGTGATTCCTCACGAAACACAGACAAAAAAAGACCATGATTTGGGGGATTTTCACTCTATGTAATCCATATACAGACTTTTTCCACATTTTGTTACGTCACAGCCTTATTCTAAAATGGATTACATGTTTTTTTCCCTAATCAATCTACACACAATACCAGATAATTACAAAGTAAAAACGGGTTTGTAGAAATGCATTACAAATCAAAACTGAAATATCACGTTTACATAAGTATTCAGACCCTTTACTCAGTACTTTTTTGAAGCACCTTTGGCAGCGATTACAGCCTTGGGTCTTCTTGGGTATGACGCTACAAGCCTGGCACACCTGTATTTGGGGAGTTTCTCCCATTCTTCTCTCCAGATCCTCTCAAGCTCTGTCAGGTTGGATGGGGAGCGTCGCTGCACAGGTCTCTCCAGAGATGTTTGATCGAGTTCAAGTCCGGGCTCTGGCTGGGCTACTCAAGGACATTCAGAAACTTGTCCCAAAGCCACTCCTGCGTTGTCTTGGCCTTGTGCTTAGGGTCTTTGTCCTGTTGGAAGGTCAACCTTCGCCCCAGTCTGATGTCCTGAGCACTCTGGAGCAGGTTTTCCTCAAGGATCTCTCTTTTCCTTGATCCTGACTAGTCTCCCAGTCCCTGCGGCTGAAAAACATCCCCACAGCATGATGCTGCCACCACCATGCTTCACCGTAGGGATGGTGTCAGGTTTCCTCCAGATGAACTCCAAAGAGTTCAATCTTGGTTTCATCAGACCAGAGAATCTTGTTTCTCATGGTCTGAGAGTCCTTTCTGTGCCTTTTGGCAAACACCAAGTGCCTGTCATGTGCTTTTTACTGAGGAGTGGCTTCCGTCTGGCCACTCTACCATAAAGGCCTGATTGGTGGAGTGCTGATGAGATGTTTGTCCTTCTGGAAGGTTCTCCCATCTCCACAGACTGACCATCAGTTTCAGAGTGACGCCCCCCGATTGCTTAGTTTGGCCGGACGATCAGCTGTAGGAAGAGTCTTGGTGGTTCCAAACTTCTTCCATTTAAGAATGATGGAGGCCACTGTGTTCTTGGGGACATTCAATGCAGCAGACTTTTTGGGGGTACCAATCCCCAGATCCGTGCCTCGACACAATCCTGTCTCGGAGCTCCACAGATAATTCGTTTCGACCTCATGGCTTGGTTTTGGCTCTGACATGAATTGTCAACTGAGGGACCTCATATAGACAGGTGTGTGCCTTTCCAAATCATGTCCAATAAATTGAATTTACCACAGTTTGACTCCAATCAAATTGTAGAAACATCTCAAGGATGATCAATGGAAACAGGATGCACCCGAGCTCAATTTTGAGCCTCATAGGAAAGGGTCTTAATAATTATTTAAATAAGATATGTCTTATATTTTTTATACATTTGCAAACATTTCTTCAAACCTATTTCACTATGTAATCCATTTTAGAATAAGGCTGTAACGTAACAAAATGCACTGTAATAGTCCTTTGGAGAAAGGATTGTTGACATGGACTTGACATTTGTATTTAAAACCATAATTCAGAAAAGATTTATCAAAGTTAGCATATTTTGTCCTAACTTAGGCCTCCTTTAAGACTCCATAGTGGTTCATCTGTAGGTGCTACAAAGCAAACATTGGTGTCATATGAAGCTTTACCGCTTGCTCTGTAATATGAGTAGTATTTTTATTTCAGTAACTTTTTCTTTACATTAACTTATGAGTATTGAAAAATATAAACATATAAACATGATATTGAAATTGGCAAATGTTTTAATATATGGATGAACATAATATAATCTACAGACTTAGCAAAGTTCCAGAGTGGGATCTCTGTTACTTTAAGAGTTATGACCCAATTTGTAAGCATTAACAAAAGAGTGAATTTGAAAAATGATTCAAACTGGTGATTTGCAGGATGTGCAATGATACAAGTAAAAGGAGGGCTGTGATTGGTTACAATGCTGAACTAAGCCAATTTTTTTTAAAGGGCCATAACTTTAAAACTAGCAGAGATCCCAGTCTGGAACTTTGATATGCCCGTAGAGTATATAATGTTCAACAATATATTGCATTTTTAAACATTTTCTATAGTCATGTTGTATGATTAAATACTCTGCAATGAATGCAAGACATTTTTTTGTGAAATCAAAATAGTACTCATATTACAGAGCAAGTGGTAAAGCTTCATAAGAAATACATGTTTGCTTTGTATTGCAGCATTGACAGGTTAAACATTATTGGCTATTAAAGGAGGCCTGGGCAAGGCAAAATGTAATAAATATGCCACCTTTGATGAACTATTTCTCAATTATGCTTTTAGATACAAATATCAAATACAAACTTTCCTTGAAAGGACTATTCTATGGATTACATTTTGTAAAAACAAAACAAATCATGGCATTTGTTTTGTGAGGAATCATTAAATTAGGACTACAGAAGGTGGAGAGAAGAATTGTGTACAGATAGTATGTGGCTACTGTGTGTGAATGTGTACTTTTCACATTTATTTTCCTGAACAATTTAAGTAATAGCACAGTTTCTCCAACTCTAGCCCTGGAGAGGCATTGAGCCCTTGATTAGTTAAATCTAGTGTGTTAGTACTGGGCTTAAACAAAAACCTGCAAAACGCCAGGACCAGTGTTGTGTGTGTGTGTATACAGTATAAGGCTAGCTTGTGTCACCTCGTATGCAGGTCCAACAGTCGCCCGAGTGTTGTGTTTTTGCAGCTCCTCCTCTGTGACGTCTATGAGTCTACCTCTCATCCCTGTCAGATCCCGGCCACTCTTAGCCACACGGATCCAGTCCATCAGACTGTGGCCAGGCTTCAATGCTGCCTGAAACAACATGGAAGAACAGCACTCACAGATCGCGACTCTTCGAAAGCAGGCCAAATTCTGAAGACGGTTGCACACACATACGGTATAAGACGGGCCTTCGATTAACACACGGCAATAAAGTACAAACTCTTGGGGTTGTGAACCACTGTGAAATTATGTTTCCGTTGTGTCACAAGAAACACATTTCCCTGAAGTGACACTAGTTGAGTAATTTAGCTAGCTAACTGAAACGCCCAAATATGTCCATAATATCAGACATATGAAATAATCGGTGAGATGGATCTCGACCGAACAAAATGACACTTACAATAAATACATTTTTCGTACAAAAAATATTTGACTATGTAAATAACACCTATTTGGTGTCAAAAACTACATTCCCGCGGTAGCTGCAGATGATGTCGCAATATGATGATGAAATGGTCAAACCACTTAAAGTAAAACTGTATCCAAAATACCTAGAGCGCCATCTAGTGTAAAGATACATCTCAACAGTCGCCCTGATACAGTACAAAGCGCCCAGAAAATTTCAGAAGACGATGTAAATAAATGTAAAATATGTATGTTTTTATAGGGTATCTTTTTTGGCAATATAAATGTGAGTATTTGGAAATGCTAAATGATAACTTAGAACACGTGGCCTACCTGGTATGAAACCAGAGAAAAAAATTCCCTCCCCCCTCATCGTCCTCCGAATCCTCGTTGGAATGATTTAACATCCCAATATGTTAATAATTGCCATAGGCCTACAGTTATTTTGTCACAATTCAGAAATGTGATTATCCCATGTATCACATGGGCCTTGAACGTACAATGGCCTATTGCAAAACGATATAAAAAGACGTCTTGAGTTTATTTACATGACCAACAAGCGTCAGTGCAGGGATAGTTCTACGTCCCTACGTAATCTGATTAGTCAAATCTCACTAAGAGGATTCCTAGGTGGAAATAGTTTCTTCTTCACACGTGACTTCAAAATAAAAGCCCAAAGTACATGGACTCTATTTCACCTGTATTTTAAACTCATTATTTAATAATGTATGTGATTTTGGGGGAGTGGCTGAAACAGCTCCCTTTTTTCATTCACATGCACACACATACGGTAGATGCGTGAGAGAGCTGTTGAATGGCCAGTTGGGCAGTAATGAAGGGAAGCTTGTGCTGACCAGAGCAACACCTGGACACAGCAGGAGTCCTCCCTACCAGACACTCCGCTCTCTCTCTCTCTCTCTTGCTCTCTCTCTGTCTCTCTGTCTCTCTCTCTCTGTCTCTCTCGCTTTCTCTGTCTCTCTCTCTCTCTCTCTCTCTCTCTCTCTCTCTCACACACACACACGCAGGCCTGCTGTGCCTTTTGTCAGGCTTTATATAGTTAATACACTGAGTCTCTCTGCTGGTACACTGTTCTGTAAGGTGTTCTGTAGGTGGCAGTGCAACCAAGAGCCTGAGTCTCTCTGCTGGTACACTGTTCTGTAAGGTGTTCTGTAGGTGGCAGTGCAACCATGAGCCTGAGTCTCTCTGCTGGTACACTGTTCTGTAAGGTGTTCTGTAGGTGGCAGTGCAACCAAGAGCCTGAGTCTCTCTGCTGGTACACTGTTCTGTAAGGTGTTCTGTAGGTGGCAGTGCAACCAAGAGCCTGAGTCTCTCTGCTGGTACACTGTTCTGTAAGGTGTTCTGTAGGTGGCAGTGCAACCATGAGCCTGAGTCTCTCTGCTGGTACACTGTTCTGTAAGGTGGCAGTGCAACCAAGAGCCTGAGTCTCTCTGCTGGTACACTGTTCTGTAAGGTGTTCTGTAGGTGGCAGTGCAACCATGAGCCTGAGTCTCTCTGCTGGTACACTGTTCTGTAAGGTGTTCTGTAGGTGGCAGTGCAACCATGAGCCTGAGTCTCTCTGCTGGTACACTGTTCTGTAAGGTGTTCTGTAGGTGGCAGTGCAACCATGAGCCTGAGTCTCTCTGCTGGTACACTGTTCTGTAAGGTGTTCTGTAGGTGGCAGTGCAACCAAGAGCCTGAGTCTCTCTGCTGGTACACTGTTCTGTAAGGTGTTCTGTAGGTGGCAGTGCAACCAAGAGCCTGAGTCTCTCTGCTGGTACACTGTTCTGTAAGGTGTTCTGTAGGTGGCAGTGCAACCAAGAGCCTGAGTCTCTCTGCTGGTACACTGTTCTGTAAGGTGTTCTGTAGGTGGCAGTGCAACCATGAGCCTGAGTCTCTCTGCTGGTACACTGTTCTGTAAGGTGGCAGTGCAACCAAGAGCCTGAGTCTCTCTGCTGGTACACTGTTCTGTAAGGTGTTCTGTAGGTGGCAGTGCAACCATGAGCCTGAGTCTCTCTGCTGGTACACTGTTCTGTAAGGTGTTCTGTAGGTGGCAGTGCAACCATGAGCCTGAGTCTCTCTGCTGGTACACTGTTCTGTAAGGTGTTCTGTAGGTGGCAGTGCAACCATGAGCCCGAGTCTCTCTGCTGGTACACTGTTCTGTAAGGTGTTCTGTAGGTGGCAGTGCAACCAAGAGCCTGAGTCTCTCTGCTGGTACACTGTTCTGTAAGGTGTTCTGTAGGTGGCAGTGCAACCAAGAGCCTGAGTCTCTCTGCTGGTACACTGTTCTGTAAGGTGTTCTGTAGGTGGCAGTGCAACCATGAGCCTGAGTCTCTCTGCTGGTACACTGTTCTGTAAGGTGGCAGTGCAACCAAGAGCCTGAGTCTCTCTGCTGGTACACTGTTCTGTAAGGTGTTCTGTAGG
>NC_056451.1:19453880-19481380 GCF_018296145.1 Oncorhynchus tshawytscha
TCCTGTGGTGGGCAGTGCACGCTGACATGTTCGCCAGGTGTACGGTGTTTCCTCGGACACATTGGTGTGGCTGGCTTCCGGGATAAGAGGGTATAGTGCCAAGAAGCAGTGCGGCTTGGTTGGGTTGTATTTCGGAGGACACATGAATCTCAACCTTCGCCTCTCCCGAGTCTGTGCAGGAGATGCAGCGATGAGACAAGACTGTAACTACCAATTGGATACCATGAAATTGTGGAGAAAAGGGGTAAAAAATAAAAATAAATAAAGGAATAATGAATGCAGTTGTTTGTGTCATCCGTTTCGGGAAAGTAATTGCGCGCTATATGTCGCTATATCACATATGACATTGTCCGTAAGCTTCAGTTCAATTGCACACAAAAAATCATACAATGATGGAAAGACCTGTGTGTTGTCCTTGTTAATGCAGACAGAGAAGAGCTCCAACTTCTTAATCATAGCCTCAATTTTGTCCCACACATTGAATATAGTTGTGGAGAGTCCCTGTAATCCTAGATTCAGATCATTCAGGCACGAAAAAACATCACCCGGATAGGCCAGTCGTGTGAGGAACTTGTCATCATGCAAGCGTGAAAATTATGGTCAGTAAAGAAAACAATAACTTTGGCTCTCAATTTTTAAAACTTTGTTCATTACTTTGCCCCTTGATAACCAGCACACTTCTGTATGTTGTAAAAGCGGTACATGGTGACATGGTCGCTGCCCATATCATTGCATATTATAGATAATACATGAGAGTTCAGGTGCCTTGCTTTAACAAAGTTAACCATTTTCACTATAGTGTCCAAAACGTCTTTCAAGCTGTCAGGCATTCCTATGGCAGCAAGAGCTTCTCAGTGGATGCTGCAGTGTACCCAAGTGGGGTCGGGAGCAACTGCTTGCACGCGCATTACCACTCCATTATGTCTCTCTGTCATGGTCTTTGCGCCATCAGTACAGACACCAACACATTTTGACCACCAAATTCCATTTAAAATCAAACCAAGTTTATTTGTTTTACAACGGTGAAATGCTTAATTACAGGCCCTAACCAACAGTGCAATTTAAGTAAAACATAGGTATTAGGTGAGCAATAGATAAGTAAAACATAGGTATTAGGTGAGCAATAGATAAGTAAAACATAGGTATTAGGTGAGCAATAGATAAGTAAAACATAGGTATTAGGTGAGCAATAGATAAGTAAAACATAGGTATTAGGTGAGCAATAGATAAGTAAAACATAGGTATTAGGTGAACAATAGATAAGTAAAACATAGGTATTAGGTGAGCAATAGATAAGTAAAACATAGGTATTAGGTGAGCAATAGATAAGTAAAACATAGGTATTAGGTGAGCAATAGATAAGTAAAACATAGGTATTAGGTGAGCAATAGATAAGTAAAACATAGGTATTAGGTGAGCAATAGATAAGTAAAACATTGGTATTAGGTGAGCAATAGATAAGTAAAAAAATACAAAAATAAAAACAGTAAAAGACAGTGAAAATAACAGTAGCGAGGCTACATACAGGCACCGGTTAGTCGAGGTAGTATGTACATGTAGGTATGGTTAATATGACTATGCATATATGATAAACAGAGAGTAGCAGTAGCGTAAAAGTGGGGTTGGTGGGTGGCAGGACACAATGAAGATAGTCCAGGTAGCCAATGTGCGGGGGCACCGGTTAGTTTGGCTAATTGAGGTAGTATGTACATGACTGTATAGTTAAAGTGACTATGCATATATGATAAACAGAGAGCAGCAGCATAAAAGAGGGGTTGGGGGGTGGGGAGGCACACAATGCAAATAGTCCGGATAGCCATTTGGTTACCTGTTCAGAAGTCTTATGGCTTGGGGGTAAAAGCTGTTGAGAAGCCTTTTGGTCCTAGACTTGGCGCTCCGGTACCGCTTGCCTTGCGGTAGTAGAGAGAACAGTCTATGACTGGGGTGGCTGGGGTCTTTGACAATTTTTCGGGCCTTCCTCTGACACCACCTGGTGTAGAGGTTCTGGATGGCAGGCAGCTTAGCCCCAGTGATGTACTGGGCCGTACGCACTACCCTCTGTAGTGCCTTGCTGTCAGAGGCCGAGCAGTTGACGTACCAGGCAGTGATGCAAACAGTCAGGATGCTCTCGATGTTGCAGCTGTAGAACCTTTTGAGGATCTGAGGACCCATGCCAAATCTGTTTCATTTCTTGAGGGGGAATAGGCTTTGTCGTGCCCTCTTCACAACTGTCTCGGTGTGTTTGGACCATTCTAGTGTGTTGTTGATGTGGACACCAAGGAACTTGAAGCTCTCAGCCTGCTCCGCTACAGCCCCGTCGATGAGAATGGGGGCCTGCTTGTTCCTCCTTTTCCTGTAGTCCACAATCATCTCTTTAGTCTTGGTTTTGTTGAGGGATAGGTTGCTATTCTGGCACCACCCAGCCAGGTCTCTGACCTCCTCCCTATAGGCTGTCTCATCGTTGTCGGTGATCAGGCCTACCACTGTCGTGTCATCTGCAAACTTAATAATGGTGTTCGAGTTGGTGCCTGGCCACGCAGTTGTGGGTGAACAGGGAGTACAGGAGAGGACTGAGCAAGCACCCCTGAGGGGCTCCAGCGTTGAGGATCAGCGTTGCAGATGTGTTGCTCCCTACCCTCACCACCTGGGGCGGCCCGTCAGGAAGTCCAGGATCCAGTTGCAAAGGGAGGTGTGTAGTGCCAGGATCCTTAGCTTTGTGATGAGCTGTGAGGGTGCTATGGTGTTGAACGCTGAGCTGTAGTCAATGAATAGCATTCTCACGTAGGTGTTCCTTTTGTCCAGGTGGGCAAGGGCAGTGTGTAGTGCAAATAGAGATTGCATCATCTGTGGATCTGTTTGGGCGGTATGCAAATTGGAGTGGGTCTAGGGCTTCTGGGATAATGGTGTTGATGTGAGCCATTACCAGCCTTTCAAAGCACTTCATGGCTACGGACGTGAGTGCTATGGGCCGGTAGTCATTTAGGCAGGTTACCTTAGTGTTCTTTGGCACAGGGACTATGGTGGTCTGCTAAAAACATGTTGGTATTACAGATTCAATCAGGGAGATGTTGAAAATGTCAGTGAAGACACCTGCCAGTGTGATCAGCACATACCCGGAGCACACGTCCTGGTAATCTGTTTAAAGGTCTTACTCACGTCGGCTATGGAGAGAATGATCATACAGTCGTCCGGAACAGCTGATGCTCTCAAGCATTCCTTAGTGTTGCTTGCCTCGAAAGCGAGCATAGAAGTGATTTAGCTCGTCTGGTAGGCTCGTGTCACTTGGTAGTTTGTAAAACTTTGCAAGCCCTGTGTCATGACGTTGGCCTGGGGGGTTAGGTTTATGACAGTCATAAATACCACTTCCCCCCTTTTTCCTTTCTCTACCCTACTGAGGTTACATTTGCAAAACCCTTGGTTAACATTCGGGGAACATCAGAAGGTGGGGGAAATTAACTATATTCTGGTAATGCGACCAATTGAACATATGCTAAGGTACTTAATGAATATGATGTCAGTTCGGTTGTCATCTGAGACATTCTCATCAATGATAAGATGACATAAACTCTACAGTGAAAAGTCTACACATCAGAGTTATCGGATTCACATGGAATTGTTGTTCAATTTAAATGTTTGAATATGAAATTATTTGTGATGGGATGAAATGTGATTTTAGCTTCTAAAATGAGACATTTGGATTTTCGTAAGATAGAGCTGTGAAGGGACATGGACTATAAAACTTTTCAACCACACCCTCCTCTCCCTTCCTATATAAGCCCTTGACGACAATATAACTTCCTGTTCCAAAGATGTGAGGACGACGGTCCTATGTCAGAATGGTTCAGATAATAACTACAGAACGAAGCCAACATCAGCGTGAGCTTTGGTTGCGAATGGTATGAACTTTGAACTCTTATTCACTACAGAAGTGATACCTCCTAGGTGTTGAGTTAGCAACAGCAGATGCAACGAGGGTTAGGAAGGAACAGACAGAGTATCCCGTCTATCACCCAACGTTACTACAACGTAACCAATTGACAACCAGAGACAATCTTCAAAGGTCTCGGTTTGGCAACACGGCCTTCTATCTACCACCAACCTACCAAAGCACAGCTCAGAGTAAGTTTTTATTGCATTTTCCTTTTCCAAACGGCCGGTAATTTAGAATGCATTAGATACTGTATTTACGATAGCACAGCTTCGCCTTTGTTCCTCAGTCTTCCCGCTCCTTCACTCAAACCCAGCCCCTTTTCTTTTGTGTAACAAGCTGTCATATCTGTTCCGCCCGCTAGGGACTTTTTCCTTTATGACGTAATTTGATTTAATTATGTGTATGTGTAATTCTGTGTGATTAGTTAGGTATTTAGTAAATAAATAATTAAACCCAATTTTGTATTGCTGATTCAAATTGTTAGCCAGGGTTTGTGCAGATAACGAAGAATTTACAACTTTCAGATAAGACTGAATTAAGACGACGATTGATATTGACTGCTATTGATGTGAAATATTACTAGGTCTTTAAGAGTTTATTCGGAAGATAACAGCTCTATAAATATTATTTTGTAGTGCCCGACTCTCTAGTTAATTACATTTACATGATTAGCTCAATCAGGTGATATTAATTACGGAGAAATTATTTTATAGAATAGCATGTCATATCACTTCATCCGGCATAGCCAAAGACACCTGCCACATAAGATGAGCGTCGGAGCCGGTGTAGTACGATTCAATCTTAGCCCTTTATTGGCGCTATACCTGTTTGATGATTCGTCGGAGGGCATAGCAGGATTTCTTGTAAGTTTCCGTGTTAGAGAAATTTCCGTGTAAGGAGGAATCAGGAGGATAGAATTGTGGTCAGATTTAACAAATAGAGGGTGAGGGACAGCTTAATACGCGTCTCTGTGTGTGGAGTACAGGTGATCTAGAATTTTTTTCCCTCTGGTTGCGCATTTAACATGTTGATAGAGATTAGGTTAAACTGAATTAAGTTTCCCTGCATTAAAGTCTCCGGCCACTAGGAGCGCCACCTCTGGGTGAGCGGTTCCCTATTTGATTATTTCCTTATACAGCTGACTGAGTGCGGTCTTAGTGCCAGCATCTGTTTGTGGTGGTAAATAAACAGCCACAAAAAGTATAGATGAAAACTCTCTTGACAAAAAGTGTGGTCTACAGTTTACCATAAGATACTTTACTTCAGGCGAGCAAAATGTAGAGGCTTCCTTAGATTTCGTGCACCAGTTGTTTACAAATATGCACAGACCCCCCCCACCCCCCCCTTGTCTTAGTGTGTGCTGTTATATCTAGCCGGTGCAGCATATATCCTGATAGCTGAATATCCATCTCATCATTCAGCCACGATTCCGCAAAACATAATATGTTACAGTTTTTGATGTCCCGTTCGTAGGATATTCGTGATGGTACCTTGTCTAATTTATTGTCCAATGATTGTACTTTGGTGAGTAATATTGACGGTAATGGCAGCTTTCCCACTTGGCTTCTGCAGATCCTTATGAGGCACCCCGATCTGTGTCCTCTGTACCTGCATCTCTTTCTCTTGCCAATAAAGGGGATGTTGGCATTGTCGGGTGTTAGCAGTATATCCCGGGCGTCCTGCTTGTTGAAGAAAAAAAAAATTGCCGTAAGATACAGTGGCAGAAACATTATGTACAAAATAAATTACAAATAATGCGAAAAATAAAAATAATAGCACACTTGGTTAGGCGCCGGTAAAACTGCTGCCATGGCTTCTTGATGTCACAATACTGTCCAGTACTTAAAAAATATCCTCTCCTGTTGTCCTGGTTTCCAGTGGTTTGCTGAAGAGTATGTATTCCTTAACTGACACCCCATAAACATAATGGACATATACCAGTAGCTGTGCCACATCTGTTGACTCCTCACGCTATAATGCAAAGAATTCACTGGCTTATATGCAAAGCAGTAATTGTTTCAAAACATCTCCTGCCATGTCAATGATGCGTCGTGAAACATTGTTGTTTGATGAAGACATTGCCTGTATAGTTTTTTGGGACTTTTTCCCCAGCATTGTCCCAGCCATATCCGTGGCAGCAGGAAGAATTAAGTCCCCCACGATAGTATGGGGCTTGCCTGTCCTAGCCACTCAGTAACTCACCATATACGACGCTTCTAGCCCCTTCATATTAATGGTATCTGTTGCTTTTACACATGTCTTACTAATCGAAAGTCATCTTTATTCTCACTCAAAAAACTCCCATGGCTTATTTTTCAAATTGGTATGTTTTGTTTCTAAATGTCTGCCCAAATTGAAGGTTTCATCGAGTTGTGAGATCGTACTTTTGCACATATAACACACTGTGACTGAGGAAAGGCACTACTCCCAATATAAGTGAACCCCAAATCAATGTAGTTCTCATCATATTTGCACCTCTTTGATGGTCCAACATCCCTGTCTGTTGTTCGGTGCTTTCCCGGGTAAGGGGACAGTAGCTCTTCGGCTGCATCAGATTCACAACTGTCAGTGACCATTCTAGCTGGGCTAACAACAAATGTAGAATTACTGATGCTAGCATTGGATGTGTTCGTGGAAGCACAACAACTTGTGTTGTCGACAGGTGCAGGTGTAGTACTGCTGGTAGTAGCAGTACTACCAGTAGAGCTGGTATGTGTCTCTATGGAAGCACAACAACTTGTGTTGTCGACAGGTGCAGGTGTAGTACTGCTGATAGTAGCAGTACTACCAGTAGAGCTGGTATGTGTCTCTATGGAAGAACAACAACTTGTGTTGTCGACAGGTGCAGGTGTAGTACTGCTGGTAGTAGCAGTACTACCAGTAGAGCTGGTATGTGTCTCTATGGAAGAACAACAACTTGTGTTGTCAACAGGTGCAGGTGTAGTACTGCTGGTAGTAGCAGTACTACCAGTAGAGCTGGTATGTGTCTCTATGGAAGCAGAACAACTTGTGTTGTCGACAGGTGCAGGTGTAGTACTGCTGGTAGTAGCAGTACTACCAGTAGAGCTGGTATGTGTCTCTATGGAAGAACAACAGCTTGTGTTGTCAACAGGTGCAGGTGTAGTACTGCTGGTAGTAGCAGTACTACCAGTAGAGCTGGTATGTGTCTCTATGGATGCGGACCTTACTTTTTTGAACCATTTATCCATGTTGGAGCAAACGGAATGAGCAGCAGATATGTTTGGCTACATACAGTACGGACCGTTAGTGGAATTCCCGTGAGAGAGTAACTGTTAATGTGATTGGATGTTAATTATTTGACTAGGCTACCTGTATTCAACATTGTGTTGTTATTTCTCTGAACACTAGATGGTTTTCTTTTCTTTTTGGCAGTGAAACGAGGATACTCAGGCAAGAAAAAACCCTCACCCAAATGTATAGCCTGTTGGAAAATATAAATTGACTGTTTGAATTATTATTATTATATATTTTTTTTTAATGTGAATCATGTTTTTATTTGGCGTACCCCAGGCGGCATTGTGCGTGCATGAGAGGGAATACCTGACCTAGAGGATATGCATAGTGAGAAATTCTGAAAAATTTAGATTTCTCTTTTGATAGATCTCTCAGAGCCAGAATCTTGTCCGGATGTTTCATTGGCTCTCCTGTGCCCTGACTTGCTCTCTGATGGACCTCTGGATGACTAGAACCTTTGAAGTGAATGTGTTCAGTCTGATTGGCCGATTGGCCGTGTCCAACATGGATTCATGGTTACACCAGGTCAGCTCTCCATGAATCATCTCACAGTCGAGACCTATGACCTTCCACTGCCTAGCCAATGGCTTTGACCACAACCCACTTAATCAGTTGCCATTCATTCATACATACATTTCTATTCATCCAATATGTGTGTTTTATGTGTGGATAAATCATGTCTTTGGTTATTTGTGTTGTTTGGCAGTGTTAGAATGAGTAGATGTCAATGGAAATTAAGTTCCACTTTGTTAATAAACCATACTTGTCACATATGAATGTTCATGTTTCTAAACAAAAACATGAATATTCATATGTTCACGTTCCATTTACCAGTCAAACATAATCCCAAGGCCAGGAAGGAATGCATCTCATCATGGCTCCAGGGACCCAGTGATGTCACGGTGTCCTAATTGGCTTGACAGTGAGTGGGGGAGGGAGAGATAGGGAGAGAGAGAGAGAGAGAGAGAGAGAGAGGAGGGAGAGAAAGACCCCCATACCTACTCGATTCCACATCTAATGTGTGGTGTCTACCAGTGGGAGGGCTAGGGCCTGTCAGTCAAAACACTGGGGACATGCCTCTGTTTCAAAACATGTGCTTAAAGGATGTGAAGTTTAACTGCAGTGGGACTGGAAGCAGCAGTAAAAGTGTCCTTAAGAGACAGACACGCATCAAGCACTCTCTCCCCTCTGGTACTGCAGGGGACTGGATGTATCTAAGAGACAGACACGCATCAAGCACTCTCTCCCCTCTGGTACTGCAGGGGACTGGATGTATCTAAGAGACAGACATGCATCTAGCACTCTCTCCCCTCTGGTACTGCAGGGGACTAGATGTATCTAAGAGACAGACATGCATCAAGCACTGTCTCCCCTCTAGTACTGCAGGGGACTTGATGTATCTAAGAGACAGACATGCATCTAGCACTCTCTCCCCTCTGGTACTGCAGGGGACTGGATGTATCTAAGACAGACATGCATCAAGCACTCTCTCCCCTCTGGTACTGCAGGGGACTGGATGTATCTAAGAGACAGACATGCATCTAGCACTCTCTCCCCTCTGGTACTGCAAGGGACTGGATGTATCTAAGAGACAGACATGCATCAAGCACTCTCTCCCCTCTGGTACTGCAGGGGACTGGATGTATCTAAGAGACAGACATGCATCTAGCACTCTCTCCCCTCTGGTACTGCAGGGGACTGGATGCATCTAAGAGACAGACATGCATCTAGCACTCTCTCCCCTCTGGTACTGCAAGGGGCTGGATGTTTCTAAGAGACAGACATGCATCTAGCACTCTCTCCCCTCTGGTACTGCAGGGGACTGGATGTATCTAAGAGACAGACATGCATCTAGCACTCTCTCCCCTCTGGCACTGCAAGGGGCTGGATGTTTCTGCTGTCATGTGTCACATCAGCCTCACCATGTGACGGTTATGCTGCAATCTAGTGCACCAGAAAGCCGTTTCGGATGGTCTTCTGCTGTGTTACATTCATCATTGTATTACTGCATGGGATTGTTTTCGCCTAAAAGACCAGATTGACAGATAAAAAGGGTGAACACACACACACGCATTCAAGCACACACACACATTTACACATACATACACACACACACACACACACACACACACACACACACACACACACACACACACACACACACACACACACACACACACACACACACACACACACATACACACACAGTCTGTAGCCTTTAGGATGTGTGTGACGGGTTGAATAAACTGTTTTGTTTTGTCCTAATCCCTATAACCCAGGCTTGTGTCTGCTGGCTCTGTGGAGATGAGAGATGTCACTCACTGCTGTAAGCTTCCTCTATCCTCTGACGCCACATGATCCTGTCTTTAATGTACCTTATTTTTTTGTGTGTGTGTGTGTGTGTGTGTGTGTGTGTGTGTGTGTGTGTGTGTGTGTGTGTGTGTGTGTGTGTGTGTGTGTGTGTGTATGTGGCTATGTCTGTGTTCACATAGCAAGTGTTTTTTGGCTGTACAATGTCTTTGGTGAGATTGAAATGAGTATTGAACACCAGTTATGCACGTTGGTCATGTCTAACAGCCTTTTACAGGTGCTGGGATATACTCAGTTCTGCTATATGGTGCAGTTAGCAGCTACAATAACTAACTGGGTGGAGGGACTGGATGATAAGGCACATACTGTGAGACACACACAAACACATGTACGCACGTGCACACACACACACAAAAGCACAAATGCACGCACACACATACACACTGTGAAACTACATATTGTCTGAGGAGTATTTTTCTCCGCTCATACAGGAGTAATAAAGGCCTAGTGAACTAATTTGGTGGGGATTTATCAGGGGGTGCTGCAGCACCCCTACTACCCACGGTTATGTCTTCATTAGTCTTAGATGTAGCGTGGACAATTACAGGCTATTAAAATATCCAACGTGACAAGTGAGAGTTTTATGTTCATTTCTTTCATTTGCAGCATAAATACTTAATTTTTTACCTTTTATTATTTATTATACCTTAATTATCCTATTGTTTCGAGGACTTAGTCTAAAATCACACCATTGGTTATTTTTCCTTGACAGTGTTCTCCTCATTAATGACCAACAACAAGTGATTAAAAATATTATTTACAACACTAATAATTAGTCCAGTAGGATAGCAGATAGGCTTAACCTTTTACATATTTTTCTTAAATTCAACACTTTCGGCTAATTAATGTATTTGGATCAGACCCAGTTGTGTGAAGGGGATCGTGCCTGGGCTCTGATATCCCTCATAAAGACCATATGACCTAATAATTACCCTGCTAACGATATCATCATCCATCCCCCGCTCCACTCCCTCCTCCACACACCGCTAGTCTCCTTCAAAAACAGAGAGAGATACCATGTACTGTGTCAAATCACGTCAGGTAAATGATGTCTCGTTAAAATAACTCAGGGCCGAGGGTAGAACTAAGTGGAACACAACCAGTAAAGAAAATTGTTTGACCTCAGTAGTTTTCAAATTGGATTCCTGTAGAAAAAAAATGAAACTTGGGTTTCAACTTTGGTTTGTTTAACTGGAAACCTTGTGAAGCCTTTTGTTTTTGTAACTCCTTTGACTTGAAGCTCTATGCAGGCCTGCTATACGTGGCTAAAGCCTAGTTAATTAAGCTTCATGAGTTAGTTGGGAGTAGCGGTTCCAGCTGTGATGGTTCAACACATTACAGAGCCCCACAGACCTCTTATGCTGTGATTAATTACTGAAATAATGATTCACTTAGTAGCCTCTGCTCCCACTCAGCTCAAATGATTCCCCACTGGAGCCATTCCCCACATAACGTTCTGTCATAAGTTTGGGTCAAATGTGAAATCATTTGCATGTAAATGCATCAAATATTTGCAGCTGGAAGTGCTTGCATGTGTTGTTCAACCAGCTCAGATGCTCTAGACTAAGTCACCAGTTTGGATCTTCTTTTACAATATTTTAAAAAGCGTATGTGTGTATGTGAGTATGTGTGTGTGAGTACGTGTGTGTGTGTGCGTACGTGTGTGTGAGTACGTGTGTGTGTGCGTACGTGTGGCATCATAGTTTCTCCTACCTCTCCTCAGCACAGTGAGTAAGATGACCACTCAGGTATGTCTGATTCGCACCTTCGTGTTTAATCTTAGCAAACACATCCTAAATAGATCTCTTCTCACAGCCCATCACCTCTTCCCTCTCTTAAAGAAGACAGTTGTATTATGTCAGCCGGTAATAAAGTCTCTGATAAGTACATGGCTTGTGTTTACTAACAAGTAAAGGTGAAATTTAACACCTATCTCTAAAGTAAATATGCACACTCCTGCTCCCACACATCGCATACCGAGAGAAAGGGGGACTGAGAGAGAGTGGGAGGGAGGGAGAGAGAGTGAGGGGGATTGATAGAGAGTGGGATGGAGAGAGAGAGGGGGCTGATAGAGAGTGTGAGGGGGAGAGAGAGAGGGAGAAAGAGAGAGAGAGAGAGAGAGAGAGAGAGAGAGAGAGAGAGAGAGAGAGAGAGAGAGAGAAAGGAGGGGGTCTGATAGAGAGTGGGAGGGAGAGAGAGAGCGAGGGGGACTGATGGAGGGAGGGAGAGGGGAGAGAGAGAGAGAGAGAGAGAGAGTGTTGGGGGACTGATAGAGAGTGGTAGGGAGAGAGAGAGCGAGGGGGACTGATGGAGGGAGGGAGAGAGAGAGAGTTGGGGGACTGATAGAGAGTGGTAGGGAGAGAGAGAGCGAGGGGGACTGATGGAGGGAGGGAGAGAGAGAGAGTTGGGGGACTGATAGAGAGTGGTAGGGAGAGAGAGAGCGAGGGGGGACTGATGGAGGGAGGGAGAGAGAGAGAGTTGGGGGACTGATAGAGAGTGGGCGAGAGAGAGTTTTATTGTTTATTTCACGTTTGCATATTATCTACTTCACTTGCTTTGACAATGTTAACATATGTTTCCCATGCCAATAAAGCCCTTGAATTGAATTGAATTGGGAGTGAGAGAGAGAGAGAGAGAGAGAGAGGGGACTGATAGAGAGTGGGAGGGAGGGAGGGAGGGAGGGAGGGAGGGAGGGAGGGAGGGAGGGAGGGAGGGAGGGAGGGAGGGAGGGAGGGAGGGAGGGAGGGAGGGAGGGCTGATAGGAGGGAGGGAGGGAGGGAGGGAGGGCTGATAGAGAGTGGGAGGGAGGGAGAGAGAGAGAGAGAGAGAGAGAGAGAGAGAGAGGGGACTGATAGAGAGTGGGAGGGAGGGAGAGCGAGGGAGAGAGAGAGAGAGAGAGGGGACTGATAGAGAGTGGGAGGGAGGGAGGGAGAGCGAGGGAGAGAGAGAGAGAGGGGACTGATAGAGAGTGAGAGGGAGGGAGAGCGAGGGAGAGAGAGAGAGTGTGAATGGGGGGTAAATATGCTGACAGTGTGAGCACAGCTGAGAGTGCTTAACTCACACTACCTCCCTGCATAGAGCCCTGCATTGTTCCACAGGCGCCTCTGGCTCTTTTCCTCCTGATAATTACACCTTATTTCACTTAAAACAAGCCTCCAACAAACCAACACAAAAACACTTTTCTCTCCTCTTGCCCGTTACATTCCCTTCATTTTCTCTCCTCTCCTCTATAAATGTATGCAAGAGAAGTGCGTATTGTATGTTTGTGCGCTAACATGTCCAAACCCAGGTATGCTGTGCCACAAGACTATGTTAACCGGCTGAGCTAAAGCTCTGGGTGCAAATGCAAGATTACTCATCACACACAGTTTGTATTTATTTAACTAGGCAAGTCAGTTAAGAACAAATGCTTATTTACAATGACAGCCTAAGAACAATCCAGTGGCAGAACGACAGATTTTGACCTTGTCCGCTCGGGATTTGATCTAGCAACCTTTCAGTTACTGGCCCAAAGCTCTAACCACTAGGCTACCTGCCGCCCCACATGTATTTGATACCATTCCACTAATTCCGCTCCATCCTCCCTAATTAAACTGGCACCACCTTCCTGTGTCACACAGGCTCGGCTCCCAACCATCTATGCTACACTTACACCCCTTCCCCCGCCTATAGATATATACAACACTAAATATATCTTACACATCACCTTCAGTAGACTATCACTGTCTCTTAGTTTGGAACTAGCAACAAAGCAGCACGACTCCATCAATGTCCAGACAGAGTGAATGAATAGTTGAATCCCCCATAGAGACAACCTGTTGTCCCTCTCATAACCACAACACACACATGGCCTCGGCTCACAGGTCACCAAATTGGATGACATAGCTTAAATCAGCTCATCAAACTGAGGGAAATGAGGCCAGTCTCCATGGTATCATATATTGACTGAATGAGACCATCAGCGCTTAAAATGTCTTCACTCAAAACATCATTCCACCACCACCAGTGAGCTTAAGAGAAGTGGGAGGAGGTACAGTATTTTGACAGAGATAATTATGATTGCAAGCCAATATCAGTCAGGCATCCGTGTTGCTTATTATGCATATATCATGTAACCAGAGTTAAAGAGGAGACCCAGGTGTTGACGGAAAGACACCTGTATTTTAAAATGTGTTGATGGACACCAGTGTGCCAGGCTGGCACAGAGCCAACATGCCAATGCATCTGTCTCCTCTTCTTCTTCCCTCTCTTCCTCATCTCCAATCATCTCCTGGCCAATAAATGTCAATATGAGACAGGCGGACAGATGAATCCGTCCGACACACACACACATGCGCACGCACGCACGCACGCACGCACGCACGCACGCACACACACACACACACACACACACACACACACACACACACACACACACACACACACACACACACACACACACACACACCTCAGATCAACAGCAAATACATGCTTTGCTAATTGCTTAGCATTTAAAACTGACTCTCTTTCTCCTTTTCCCCCACCCCCTTCTTTCTCCATCTCGCTCTCTCCCTCTTCCTCTCTTCCCACTCCTCTCCCTCTCTCCCTTTCTCCCATATCTATCAGGCCCCCTTCGATTACACTCTCTCTCTTTATATCCCCTTCTCCCCCATTCTCTCTCAGCCATCCCTCCTCCCCTTCCCTTGGAGGAGGATTGATATCTAATTATGTCAGGTCACTCGTCCAGATGGACCCATTGCCCATCCCTTTGTATCCCTCCTCACCACTCCCACAGGCCCTCTGACCTCCTACAGCATCGCCCTGGAAACCAACCTGTCTGAGTGGGAGGAGGGGGGGAGGGGGGATGAGACCCTTGGGTTTACTCAGGGAAGAGATGCAGAGAAGGGTGGATAGGGGGAGAGGAGGAGAGGAATACTTGGTATTCCAGGCCTATCTCACGGCTGGTTAAGCTGCATGAATAGATGTAGCTGGCAGGGAGGGTGGCCATGGATGTGTCTCTCTCTATCTCTCTCTTGATCTCTCTCTCTCTCTTGCTCGATCTCTCTCTCTCTCTTTATCATCATCTCTCTCTTTCTCTTTATGTCTCTCTCTCTTTATTTCTCTCTCTTCCTATTTCTCTCTTTTCTCTGCTCTGGTGCCAAACAGATGGTTCAGTACACAGACAACAAGCATTTGTTTGAAGAGCTTCAATAACTCCAATAATGTGGAAGTGAATAAAGCGATAGTGAATAGGACATTATATAGGACAGCATAGTGCAAGGTTGGGTTTATGTCTGTCTCTGTGGTGATGTTTTAAACAACCAAGACACATATAGTACAGTGAAGACAGTTATATATTTGATTTGTTGATAGTATAACCTTGATGCCTTGATTTTATTAAAACGGGTAGATGTATGATTTTCTTTATGGTTTTCAGATGGTGGGTAATTTCTTCCAAAGGTCTAGGACTTTGTAACTAACATTGACTCTCCCCTAATTGTGTTCTCCCCTGAGACCCTGAAACACAGCAATCTATTTTAGGGCAGTAACCACTTGTCATATGCATTCAATTACCCCTTAAAGAATTTAGTATTGAAGTTGGAATTTGTAGGGCAGCATACCCTGACTGATCTCCCACACTGCACTGGGCTAATCATACCTTGGCTGATCTCCCAGGGTGCATTTGTGCTAATGTTTAGCTGTTTATGCGAGTCCAGACTGCCAGCTATAGTAAGGAACCGTTATGTACCAACAAACTACATTTACAGCAACCAAAAGTTACAGAGTTTCAGTCTAACTACCTAAGGTTTGGAGATTGGTGGTTTGTCATTAATGTCATTGTACAGTAAACTACATTTTGGCCATGATGTTTAGTTAAATTACACATTTCAGAAAGATGAATTGTTATCTGACATGAAAAATGAAATGTCTTTACTATTGGGATGCTGTACGTATTTACAGCACACTTCAGCTGTTGGTTTGTTTTTCAAGCCCTTCATGGATCATCGCTGATGTGTTTATCAGTCTGGGTAAGAGATATGCCCGTCACAAATCAAAGCCCACCAACAATCTCAGAGTCAGGAAGGAGGGCAGAAATAGCACCTGAAATCAGAGAGCAAAACGTTACCCAACTCATCACAGCACTTAGTGTGTCCGCTCTGATGCAATCACGTCTACTACATATCTCAATACTTTTATACGCATTGATTTACGCAATACGCAAGTATTTATAGAAGCTTCATGAAAGTTGTTATGCATTCTTATCAATGTGTACTGTACCGAATCATCTCAGATTCTGAATATATTCCCAACAACCTATATATTAACCAGGTATACTGTAAAGGTGGACAATGCGACTTTGATTTTAAACACAGGCTTTTCCTGAAGCATCATGAGGACAGGCTTATTTACTGTCTGAGAGGAAAGGACAGAAAAATAAATAACAGCAAACAGAAGTCTGGATGAAGAGATGAAAACCGTCATTATGGTTTGGGGGTTCTTTCGATTCGCATCCGTCTATTGCACTCATTTCCAAATGTCAAAACAGACGCTTTTTCTAAGACACTCGAAGAAAATAAGAAAAAGGGCAGATTTCTAAACCAACGGTGTATTATATACAGCCTCTTGGATGGTGGATGGTATTTCCTGCCAAGGTTGAAATTTCCATTGCTAATATGAACTTTGCATAAGTGCTTATAATGTTAGCTAGCATCGCTTCCTCAGCCTCTCGTTATTGTTTTTTCCACTAAAGTAAAGCAAAGCCGCGAAAATTCCTTGGCAAATATAAACTTTGCTTAAGTACTTATATGGCTGTTTTCTCTCTCCCATATGGCGGCCAAAGGCACAAAGCCTCAGAGAGAATACAAAGCCCTCCCTGCTCCGCTAAGCCCATCCCCACCCACGGACAAAAGACCCAGGGCCTTCAAAGGATCTGGGAGCCTTTAACCAGTTAACAGTAGTCGGACGAGTTGGACCATCTTAAACATGACAGTGTTAGAGAATGCTTTGCTTCACAAAACCTCTCAGAGATCATTCAGCTTCTCCTGCTGACTCCCACTCCATTGAAGGGAGAAAATTGACAAGATGAACTCCCAGCAAATATACTGTGCCCATTTTGATTTGTTCTGTACTCATTCTCTCTCACTCTCTTCCCTTCGTTCTGTCTCTCTTCTCTTGGAGGGTAAGTAACTATCACTTTGTGAGATTGAAATGACACAAGCTGAAATTAATCTTAAATCTGTTGTTGTTGGCAAGAGCTTGAAAACCAACTGAAGTGCGACTAAACCCCATGCTGATACAGTGAAATGTAATTTTCAGATGGAAATGTATTTCTCTCGTAATCGTCTCCATACAGTTTGTGTATACTACAAGCTACACATACTAGGCTACACGCACGCACGCACGCACGCACGCACGCACGCACGCACACACACACACACACACACACACACACACACACACACACACACAGCAGTGTGGATGAACATTGATTTGGGGAGAGATTTAAGATGTAAAGCCTGACTGCTGCATACGTCTTTATGACAAGAGTGAAGTGTTATCATTAGTGATGTGATTAACACCTCCTCAACAGGGGGTGGGCTGGGTGGGCCGGGCTTGGGTAGGGTAGGGTTGGGGGAAGAGGGTGTGTACTTGTGTGTGTGTGTGTGTGTGTATGTGACCACATATGCTTCTCAGCTACAGCTCTCCTTCTCTTTTCTTCTCTTTCTACTCTTTATCTCTCTCTCTCTCTAAGACAATGCAGAGGCAGAGGACGCGTTCAGTCAATATTTACTAAATATTTATGGTCTATGGCCAAATCTCTCAATGTGTATTTGCTTCTCTCTCGATGATTCATTTATCTGTCCTCAAATAATGTTGTTTCAACCTCCTTTTTCTTTCCCTTCCTCTTTCCCTCAGTCTGTGTCTATGTCTCTCTCCGTCTCTCTGTCTTTCCCATCCCTTGTAATAAATAATGTGGAAATTCAGCAAGTTGAGGTGACTAAACTGCTTGAAGTTACCCTGGATTGTAAAGTGTCATGGTCAAAACATATTGATACAACAGTAGCTAAGATGGGGAGAAGTCTGTCCATGATAAGGTGCTGCTCTACCTTCTTGACAGCATTGTCAACAAGGCAGGTCCTGCAGGCCCTAGTTTTGTCGCACCTGGACTACTGTTCAGTCATGTGGTCAACTGCCACATAAAAGGACTTAGGAAAATTGCAATTGGTTCAGAACAGGGCAGCACGGCTAGCCTTTGGATGTACACAGAGAGCTAATATTAATAATATGCATGTCAATCTCTCCTGACTCAAAGTGGAGGAGAGATTGACTTCATCACTGCTTGTATTTATGAGAGGTATTGACATGTTGAATGTACTGAGCTGTCTGTTTGAACTACTGGCACACAGCTCAGACACCCATGCACACCCCACAAGACATGCCACAAGAGGTCTCTGTGAAGTCCCCAAGTCCAGAACAGACAATGGAAGGTGCACAGTACTACATAGAGCCATGACTACATGGAACTCTATTCCACATCAAGTAACTCATGCAAGCAGTAAAATTAGATTTAAAAACAGATAAATAAAAACACCTTATGGAACAGCGGGGACTGTAAAGCAACACAAACATAGGCACAGACACATGCATATACACACACACACACACGATAGCATATGGACAATACACACACGATAGCATATGCACAATACACACACGATAGCATATGCACAATACACACACGATAGCATATGCACAATACACACATGATAGCATATGCACAATACACACACGATAGCATATGCACAATACACACATGATAGCGTATGCACAATACACACAGGATAGCATATGCACAATACACACAGGATAGCATATGCACAATACACACACGATAGCATATGCACAATACACACAGGATAGCATATGCACAATACACACAGGATAGCATATGCACAATACACACACGATAGCATATGCACAATACACACACGATAGCATATGCACAATACACACGATAGCATATGCACAATACACACATGATAGCATATGCACAATACACACAGGATAGCATATGCACAATAGCATATGCACAATACACACACGATAGCATATGCACAATACACACAGGATAGCATATGTACAATACACACACGATAGCATATGCACAATACACACACGATAGCATATGCACAATACACACAGGATAGCACATGTACAATACACACACGATAGCATATGCACAATACACACATGATAGCATATGCACAATACACACACGATAGCATATGCACAATACACACATGATAGCGTATGCACAATACACACAGGATAGCATATGCACAATACACACAGGATAGCATATGCACAATACACACATGATAGCATATGCACAATACACACAGGATAGCATATGCACAATACACACAGGATAGCATATGCACAATACACACATGATAGCATATGCACAATACACACAGGATAGCATATGCACAATACACATATGATAGCATATGCACAATACACACAGAATAGCATATGCACAATACACACAGGATAGCATATGCACAATACACACATGATAGCATATGCACAATACACACAGGATAGCATATGCACAATACACACATGATAGCATATGCACAATACACACAGGATAGCATATGCACAATACACACAGGATAGCATATGCACAATACACACATGATAGCATATGCACAATACACACAGGATAGCATATGCACAATACACACATGATAGCATATGCACAATACACACATGATAGCATATGCACAATACACACATGATAGCATATGCACAATACACACATGATAGCATATGCACAATACACACATGATAGCGTATGCACAATACACACAGGATAGCATATGCACAATACACACAGGATAGCATATGCACAATACACACAGGATAGCATATGCACAATACACACAGGATAGCATATGCACAATACACACATGATAGCATATGCACAATACACACATGATCGCATATGCACAATACACACATGATAGCATATGCACTATACACACATGATAGCATACGCACAATACACACATGATAGCATATGCACAATACACACATGATAGCATATGCACAATACACACAGGATAGCATATGCACAATACACACATGATAGCATATGCACAATACACACATGATAGCATATGCACAATACACACAGGATAGCATATGCACAATACACACATGATAGCATGTGCACAATACACACAGGATAGCATATGCACAATACACACATGATAGCATATGCACAATACACACATGATAGCATATGCACAATACACACAGGATAGCATATGCACAATACACACATGATAGCATATGCACAATACACACATGATAGCGTATGCACAATACACACATGATAGCATATGCACAATACACACATGATAGCATATGCACAATACACACAGGATAGCATATGCACAATACACACAGGATAGCATATGCACAATACACACAGGATAGCATATGCACAATACACACACGTGGATTTTGTACCGTATATACACTACCGTTCAAAGGTTTGGGGTCCCTTAGAAATGTCCTTGTTTTTAAAGAAAAGCAAATTTTTTTGTTCATTAAAAGAACGTCAAATTGATCAGAAATACAGTGTAGACATTGTTAATGTTGTAAATTACTATTGTAGTTGGAAACGGCAGATTTTTTATGGAATATCCACATAGCCGTACAGAGGCCCATTATCAGCAAGCATCACGCCTGTGTTCCAATGGCACGTTGTGTTAGCTCATCCAAGTTTATCATTTTAAAAGGCTAATAGAAAACCATTTTGCAAATATGTTAGCACAGCTGAAAACTGTTGTGCTCATTAAAGAAGCAATAAAACTGTCCTTCTTTAGAATAGTTGAGTATCTGGAGCATCAGCGTTTGTGTGTTCGATTACAGGCTCAAAATGGCCAGAAACAAAGAACTTTCTTCTGAAACTCGTTGGCCTATTCTTGTTCTGAGAAATGAAGGTTATTCCATGCAAGAAATTGCTCTGTACGACTCCCTTCACAGTACAGAGCAAACTGGCGCTAACCAGAATAGAAAGAGGAGTGGGAGGCCCCGGTGCACGACTGAGCAAGAGGACAAGTACATTAGAATGTCTAGTTTGAGAAACAGACGCCTCACAAGTCCTTAACTGGCAGCTTCATTAAATAGTACCCGCAAAACACCAGTCTCAACGTCAACAGTGAAGAGGTGACTCTGGGATGCTGGCCTTCTAGGCAGAGTTGCAAAGAAAAAGCCATATCTCAGACTGGCCAATAAAAATAAAAGATTAAGATGGGCAAAAAAACACAGACACTGGACAGAGGAAGATTGTAAAAAAAGTGTTATGGACAGACAAATCTAAGTTTGAGGTGTTCGGATCACAAAGAAGAACATTTGTGAGACAGACCAAATTAAAAGATGCTGGAGGAGTGCTTGACGACATCTGTCAAGAATGATGGAGGCAATGTGATGGTCTGGGGGTGCTTTGGTGGTAGTAAAATGGGAGATTTGTTCAGGGTAAAAGGGATCTTGAAGAAGGAAGGCTATCGCTCCATTTTGCAACGCCATGCCATACCCTGTGGACGCCGCTTACTTGGAGCCAATTTCCTCCTACAACAGGACAATGACCCAAAGCACAGCTCCAAACTATGCAAGAATTATTTAGGGAAGAAGCAGTCAGCAGGTATTCTGTCTATAATGGAGTGGCCATCACAGTCACCGGATCTCAACCCCATTGAGCTGTTGTGGGAGCAGCTTGACCGTATGGTATGTAAGAAGTGACCATCAAGCCAATCCAATTTGTGGGTGGTGCTTCAGGAAGCGTGGGGTGAAATCTCTTCAGATTACCTCAACAAATTGACAACTAGAATGCAAAAGGTCTGCAAGGCTGTAATTGCTGCAAATGGAGGATTCTTTGATGAAAAGAATGACGCAAAGTTGGAAGGACACAATTATTATTTAAATTAAAAATCATTATTTATAACCTTGTCAACATCTTCACTATTTTTCCTATTCATTTTGCAACTCATTTCATGTATGTTTTCATGGAAAACAGGGACATTTCTAAGTGACCCCAAACTTTTGAACGGTAGTGTATGTGGTAGTGGTGGAGAAGGGGCCTGAGGGCACACAGTCTGTGAATGTATTGTCATCTTTTTAAAAGTATATAAACTGCCTTACTTTTGCTGGATCTCAGGAAGAATAGCTGCTGCCTTGGCAGCAACAAATGGGGATCCATAATAAATGGAAATACAAAAGTACTGTAACTTGCAGTGTAACTTCTATATAGCATAGAATTACAATTAGTATTCCCCCTCCCTCCATCCTTACCTCCCTGTGAGTGTCTATAATTACCCTGTTAATATATTACTGCACAGCATCGATTACCTGGCTAATCTGATCCCAAGCCTGCCATTGATTCTTGAGTTGCCGAGCGGTCCGACAATAAGCACTTTGAGCTGAGGGCCGCTCAATAGCGCTCCCATAATGGGCTCTCTCCCTCAGCTAATAGGCTAAAACAAGCCAAACATTTTGGTTTCCTTCTCAACACTTGGATCAATGAAGAGTATGGGAACTGAATTCAGATGACTTTCTTAACAATCAGTTTTTTTTCTCTCCCTCCTCTGTCCCTCTCTCTCTACCGCTCCTTTTTCACTCCTCATCTCGTGTTTCTCTATTTATTTCCTTCCCTCTCCCTCTTTCTCTCCATCTCTTTCTCTCTCCATCCATCCATCCATCCATCCATCCATCCAGACATCTCTCCTTATCCTCTCTTCATCCATCTCTCCTTATCTTCTTTATCTGTCTGTTTCTCTCTCTCTCTCTCTCTCTCTCTCTCTCTCTCTCCATCCATCTCTCCTTATCCTCTCTTTCTCCATCTCTCCTTATCCTCTCTTTCTCCATCTCTCCTTATCCTCTCTTTCTCCCTCTCTCTCTCTCTCTCTCTCTCACTCTCTTTAGATCTCTCTCTCTCACTTTCCCTCTCCGTACATGTTTAGAAATAAAGGTGCTATCTAGAACCTAAAAAGGTTCTTCAGCTGTCCCCATAGGAGAACCCTTTGAAGAACCATTATTGGTTCAAGGTTTTTTTTTTAAACTTTGGGGTTCTATGCAGAACCCTTTCCACAGATGGTTCTACATGGAACCCAAAGGGGTTCTACCTAGAACCAAAAAGGATTCTACCTGGATCCAAAAAGGGTTCTCCTATGGGGACAGCTGAAGAACCCTTTTGGAACCCTTTTTTCTAAGAGTGTATCTCTCTTTCCCTCTCACTCCTTCTCTATCTATATTTCTCTCTATCCCTCCCTCTTTTTCCCTCTGTCCCTCCCTCCTTACTTCTCTCTCTCCCCCCTTCAGTCCGAGGCCCATCTGAGGGCCAGCTGGCTTGAAACAGCTGAAGCTCATAAATCACAGCAGAGAGGCAGAATTCCATACGCCACGTTGGCATGCGCTCTGTCAGCCATGAAATAAAGATGTAGAGGAGCAGGGGGTCAAAGGATATTACCCCACCACCATCTTATACCCCCTGCTTCCACCTGCACGATGACATCCTCTCCCCAGGACGTCTGTCTGAGTCTCACATCCCTGTGGTTAGGTTTGTGTGGTCCCCACTAGCCTTACATAATTCACAGCTTGTAACACCTCAGTCTCCGTGTTCCCCTGTCCTCCTACCCTGGCCCTCAGTCCAGGCTGGGCCCTGCCGCCCCCCTCTCCCAGAAAAGCAGACAGGTCACCCTGCGGCTGACAGAAACCTGACACTCAGACATAGTGTCTGTAATGATGTCAAACACACCAGGGCTATGTGGCCTCTGCCAGGAGCATATCAGTCACAAGCAGGGAGCAGGGACACTACCTGCCAGTACTAATACACACACACACCAACATTAGGTATTTTTACCCTTCCTCCTACCGGGGAACGTTCTGCCCCTTGTTCAGGAGCAGAACGACAGATTGTACCTTGTCAGCTCAGGGATTAGATCCAGCACCCTTTCGGTTACTGGCCCCACGCTCTAACCACTAGGCTACCTGCCACCCCAATGTGTCAGACTGTACGTGTTGACATGTTTATCATGTCAGGCCTCTTCCCTCCCCCTGAACACAACTCTCCAGCATGCCATCATGACACACACACACTAATTCAGGAACAAGCAAGACATGGATTATCCAGATATCCTCCATGTGATTCCCATGTGCTCCAGTAGCTCAGGCAGCCATGATGAAGTCTGGGCAGCTGGTCAGCCAGCCACAACAATAAAGCCTTTCACATAGTTACACCTCACTACATTAACACACAGTTTCTTTTTTGTTTTCCTCTTAAATATTTTTTCCTTTTACTCTCTTCCTTTTACTTCCTCAAACTTATTTTATAAAACGTTGTCTAAAAACAACGCCATATGGCCATGAATTGATAGATCTCCATCAATACACACACCAGACTCATTTGTGTTGGTGTGCACATTAATTAACGTTTTAACCTCGATATTACACTTGTTCAAATGTCTTGATGTGTTCATGCTTTTTGCATCACTTTTTCAACAACTGCTCCAATGAACCTAATTATAAACTGGATGGTTCAAGCCCTGAATGCTAATTGGTTGATGACTAAATAAACACTGATTTATTTCTTACCTTCAATTCAAATTTCTCCAAACCCTCCCTCTTTTACCCCTCCTCCATCTCTCTCTCTCTCTCTCCTCTCTGAATTAAATTCAATTCAAAGGGCTTTATTGGCAAACACATGTTTACATCTCTCTCTCTCTTTCTCTGTGTGTCTCTGTATTTTTCAATTTAAGGGGCTTTATAGGCATGGGAAACATAGGTATACATTGCCAAAGCAAGTGAAATAAATCACCAAAAGTGAAATAAACAATAAAAAATGAACAGTAAACATTACACTCCCAAAAGTTCAAAAATAATAAAAACATTTCAAATGTCATATTAAGTCTATATACAGTGTTGTAACGATGTGCTAATAGTTCAAGTACAAAAGGGAAAATAAACGTAGGTTGTATTTACAATGGTATTCTTCACTGGTTGCCCTTTTCTTGTAGCAACAGGTCACAAATCTTGCTTCTGTGATGGCACACTGTGGTATTTCACCCAATAGATATGGGAGTATATCAAAATTTGATTTGTTTTCAAATTCTTTGTGTAATCTGAGGGAAATGTGTCTCTAATATGGTCATACATTAGGCAGGAGGTTAGGAAGTTATCATAGCTCAGGCTAAGACCCAGACACAGGAGGTGGACAGTATGGGTCTCGGAGTTTTAAAAAAAGGTAGGTCAAGGCAGGCAAAGAGTCATAATCCAAATCAGAGTCAGGCAGGTACATGACAGGCAGAAAGGTCAGAACTGGGAACTGGGAAGAACTAGAGGGGGGGGGTGGAGACAAGCACGAAGGCAGGTGAAACAGATCAGGGTGTGACAGAAGTGCAGCTCAATTTCCACCTCATTTTGTGGGCAGTGTGCAGATAGCCTTTCTTCTCTTGAGAGCCTGGTCTCCTTTGGCAGCCTTTCTCAATAGCAAGGCTATGCTCACTGAGTCTGTACAGAGTCAAAGCTTTCCTTAATTTTGAATCAGTCACAGTGGTCAGGAATTCTGCCACTGTGCACTCTCTGTTTAGGGCCAAATAGCATTCTAGTTTGCTCAGTTTTTTTTGTACATTCTTTCCTATGTGTCAAGTCATTTTCTTTTTGTTTTCTCATGATTTGATTGGGTCTAATTGTGCTGCTGTCCTGGGGCTCTGTGGGGTGTGTTTGTGAACAGAGCCCCAGGACCAGCTTGCTTAGGGGGCTCTTCCCCAGGTACATTTCTCTGTGGGTGATGGCTTTGTTATGGAAGGGTTGGGAATCGCTTCCTTTTAGGTGGTTGTAGAATATTTTCTGGATTTTGATCATTAGTGGGTATCGGCCTAATTCTGCTCTGCATGCATTATTTGGAGTCTTACGTTATACATGGAGGATATTTTTGCAGAATTCTGCATGCAGAGTCTCAATTTGGTGCTTGTCCCATTTAGTGAATTGTTGGTTGGTGAGCGGACCCCAGACCTCACAGCAATAAAGGGCAATGGGCTCTATGACTGATTCCACAAAAAAAATTGCCTGATCCTAATTGATATTTTGAATTTTATGTTCCTTTTGATGACATAGAAGGCCCTTCTTGCCTTGTCTCTCAGATTGTTCACAGCTTTGAGGAAGTTACCTGTGGTGCTGATGTTTAGGCTGAGGTATGTATAGTTTTTTATGTGCTCTAGGGCAATGGTGTCTAGATGGAATTTGTATTTGTGGTCCTGGCGACTGGACCTTTTTTTGGAACACCATTATTTTTGTCTTCCTGAGATTTACTGTCAGGGCCCAGGTCTGTGAATCTGTGTAGAAGATCTAGGTGCTGCTGTAGGCCCTCCTTGGTTGGGGACAGAAGCACCAGATCATCAGTAAACAGTAGACATTTGACTTCAGATTCTAGCACGGTGAGGCCGGGTGCTGCAGACTGTTCTAGTGCCCTCACCAAATGTTTGATACAGTAGGTAGCACACATGAGGACATTTTTCTCTGTTGAAATAATTTCTAGCCAGATGTAAAATGTTCCTGTTTTGACTAATTGAATAGAGTGGGTTACGTCTGCCCTATACCAAATTAGCATACCCCCTGAGTCTCTTCCCTGTATCACATCTGGTGGTTTGGTGGATGGGACTACCAGCTCTCTGTAACCTAGAGGGCAACCAGTGGGTCCGCCTCCTTTATACCATGTTTCTTGTAGGATGACTGTATTTTGAATTTCTTTGAAGAAGTCTGGGTTCCTGTTCTTTAAGCCAATGGCAGATGACCTCAGACTTTGTATATTCCAGGCTGTCTTTTTCTCTGTCTGTCATTGTTTGTCCTCCTGCCCCCTGGTCAGTGAGAGGGGTCAAAGGTGAAAAGGATAGGTCCATGTTTGTCCAGTTGTATTGTCTCTGCTGGCCTTGGTCTGTCTGACCTAAACTTTCTGTATACAGACTCACTCACTCGATGTTGCGCCAGGGTCACATCCCAAACACTCCATCACTGTGTGTGTGATGTGATGTGTAAAGTCGGACATGCGTACGACTCGCATACAAACTTTCTTTTCGGTTTTTCCTTTTTACTCCCTCACACACACACTTTACACTCATACACCCACAGCTGTTCTGCTTCCTCTGTCTAATCTGTAGAGCAGAAACATCAATGGGCTAGGAACAGGAACAGCACAATGGCTCCAAACACATCAGGCCTCTCTGTGTTTTAATGGACCATGGCCATTGGTCTCTGGTGGAGGAGCTGTCTGTCTGTGTTCTGTTTTGTCTGAGAGGTTTAACTCCACACTGTAAAACCTGAGGTGGATTTCTCCGACCTAAGAACCTTTGACGAGGAACAAAAGAAAGCCTCGTCGTGGAGATTATTCCATTAGGTCAAGACCCGACTTGCCCACCCAGGACGTAACACACACACACACACTCATACACACAGACACAAACACACACTGTAACCGTCATATCAGTGAGGACGTCAACGTTAAACCAGCCCAGCAGGCAGTGGACGTGACCACATAATTACCGGTTAGATACTGAACACTGTTGTTCAGGTGTTACGTTTCACCCAGATTAGTAAGGGTTTTATTTTACCAGAAATAATATCTCTTTGGGGGGGATGAGACAGTGATAGATGTGAAGAGAGTCTGAGACCAAATGAGAGAGACTAGGGGAGAGATACAGTAAAATACTGACAATTTCGAAAATAATCACACTTTAATCAGATAGAGGGAAAAGGAATGAGAGAATTACATTTCAATGAGAAAGAGAAAGGACAGAGATATTGACAATTGTTTATTATCTAGTTCACTTGCTTTGGCAATGATTTGGCAATTGAATTGAGAAACACTGTTAGACAGCAGGAAGAGGAGACTGTCTACACC
>NC_056451.1:19791380-19833880 GCF_018296145.1 Oncorhynchus tshawytscha
CAATATAGAGCTAGCAGGATTTTCCATGCACCGGCGGAACAGAGACTCTACCTCTGGTAAGACGAGAGGTGGAGTGTGTGTTTGTTTGTCAATAACAGCTGGTGCGCAATGTCTAATATTGAAGAAGTCTCAAGGTATTGCTCGCCTGAGGTAGAGTACCTTATGATCAGCTGTAGACCACACCATCTACCAAGAGAGTTCTCATCTATATTATTCGTAGTCGTCTATTTACCACCACAGAATGAAGCTGGCACTAAGAGCGCTCTCAACCAACTCTATAAGGCCATAAGCAAAGAAGAAAATGCTCACCCAGAAGCGGCGCTCCTAGTGGCCGGGACTTTAATGCAGGCAAACTTAAATTAGTTTGACCAAATATTTACCAGCATGTCACATGTGCAACCAGAGAAAAAAAACGTTTACCACGTTTACTCCACACACAGAGATGCATACAAAGCTCCCCCCCACCCTCCATTTGGCAAATCTGACCAGAATTATATCCTCCTGATTCAATACGGAAGTGGTCAGATGACGCGGATGCTACACAACAGGACTGTTTTGCTAGCACGTACTGGAATATGTTCTGGGATTAATCTGGTGGCATTGAGGAGTACACCACCTCAGTTGTTGGCTTCATCAATAAGTGCATAGACGACGTCGTCCCCACAGTGACTGTACGTACATATCGCAATCAGAAGCCATGGATTACAGGCAACATCCGCATCAAGCTAAAGGCTAGAGCTGCCGCTTTCAAGGAGCGGGGAGACTAATCCGGATGCTTATAAGAAATCCCGCTATGCCCTCAGACGAACCACCAAACAAGCAAAACGTCAATACAGGATTAAGATTGAATCCTACTACACCGACTCTGACGCTCGTCGGATGTGGCAGGGCTTGAAAACTATTACGGACTACAAAGGGAAACCCAGACGTGAGCTGCCCTGTGACATGAGCCTACCAGACGAGCTAAATGCCTTTTATGCTCGCTTCAAGGCAAGCAACACTGAAGCATGCACGAGAGCACCAGCTGTTTTGGATGACGGTGTGATAACGCTCTCGGTAGCCGATGTGAACAAAATCTTTAAACAGGTCAAAATTCACAAAGCCGCTGGGCCAGACTGGTTACCAGGACATGTACTCAAAGCATGTACGGACCAACTGTCATGTGTCTTCACTGACATTTTCAACCTCTCCCTGACCGAGTCTGTAATACCTACTTGTTTCAAGCAGACCACCATAGTCCCTGTGCCCAAGGAAGCGATGGTAACCTGCCTAAATGATTACGCCTCGTGGCACTCACGTCGGTAGCCATGAAGTCCTTTGAAAGGCTGGTCATGGCTCAAATATACAGCATCCTCCCGGAGAACCTAGACCTAATCCAATTCACATGCCGCCCCAACAGATCCACATTTGATGCAATCTCAATCATACTCCACACTGCCCTTTCTCTCCTGGACAATAGGAACACTTATGTGAGAATGCTGTTCATTGACTACAGCTCAGTATTCAACACCATTGTGCCCACGAAGCTTATCACTAAGCTAAGGACTCTGACAGGCCGCCCCCAGGTGGTAAGAGTAGGCAACAACATGTCTGCCACGTTGATCCTTAACACCTGGGCCCCTCAGCGGTGTGTACTTAGTCCCCTCCTGTATTCCCTGTTCACCCACGACTGCGTGGCCAAACACGACTCCAGCACCATCATTAAGTTTGCTGACGACACAACAGTGCCTGATTACCGACAATGATGAGACAGCCTATAGGGAGGAGGTCAGAGAACTGGCAGTGTGGTGCCATGATAACAACCACTCCCTCAACGTGATCAAGACAAAGGAGATGATTGTGGACTACAGGAAGAAGAGGACCGAGCCTGCCTACATTATCATCAGCAGGGCTGTAGCGGAGCAGGTTGAGAGATTCAAGTTCCTTGGTGTCCACATCACCAACAAACTAACATGGTCCAAGCACACCAAGACAGTCGTGAAGAGGGCACGACAACACCTTTTCCCCCCTCAGGAGACTGAAATGATTTGGCATGGGTCCCCAGATCCTCAAAAGGTTTTACAGCTGCACCATCGAGAGCATCCTGAACAGGTTGCATCACCACCTGGTATGGCAACTGCTCGGCATCTCACCGTAAGGTGCCACAGAGGGTAGTGTGAAAGGCACAGTACATCACTGGGACCATGCTTCCTGCCATCCAGGACCTATATAATAGGCTGTGTACCTGAGCACCAAGTCTAGGACCAAAAGGCTCCTCACAGCTCTACCCCCAAGTCATAAGACTGCTGAACAATTAATACAATCGCCACCGGACAATTTACATTGACCCCCCCACTTTTGTACACTGCTGCTTCTCGCTGTTTATTATCTATGCATAGTCACTTCACCCCCACCTACATGTACAAATGACCTCAACTAACCTGTACCCCAGCACATTATTGTTATTCTTATTGTGTTACTTTTTATTATTACTTTTTATTTTAGTCTACTTGGTAAATATTTTCTTAACTCTCCTTGAACTGCACTGTTGGTTAAGGGCTTGTAAGTAAGCGTTTCACGGTAAAGTCTACACTTGTATTCTGCGCATGTGACAAATAAGGTTTGATTTGATTTAACACAATATTGCTTAGCCAAGGCTCCCACTGCCTGCTCCCACTGCACTACCCATAGCTAAAACATTGCTGCTTCATCTTCACACATGCTCCTCTTAGATGGCTGTGACTGGTTTATGTGTATGTGTGTCTATAGAATGTCTCTAGGAGTGTGTGTGTGTGTGTGTGCCTGCATGGCTCTGCTGTGACTGCAAAGTGTGTGTGGGAGTGTGTGAGTATGTCAAAGTAGTTGTGACTGTGTAGTGTGTGAGTGATAGTGTCACGTGTGTGTGTGCAGGCGTGTTTGTGTGGGAGTGCAAACACAGCTCCCCTTCTGCTGGTGTGGGTGAGGTGCTCTACTCAGGCAGGTGTTTTGGTGTGTGTGGGTGAGGTGCTCTACTCAGGCAGGTGTTTTGGTGTGTGTGGGTGAGGTGCTCTACTCAGGCAGGTGTTGGTTGTGGTGTGTGTGGGTGAGGTGCTCTACTCAGGCAGGTGTTGGTTGTGGTGTGTGTGGGTGAGGTGCTCTACTCAGGCAGGTGTTGGTTGTGGTGTGTGTGGGTGAGGTGCTCTACTCAGGCAGGGGTTGGTTGTGGTGTGTGTGGGTGAGGTGCTCTACTCAGGCAGGGGTTGTGGTGTGTGTGGGTGAGGTGCTCTACTCAGGCAGAGGTTGTGGTGTGTGTAGGTGAGGTGCTCTACTCAGGCAGGGGTTGTGGTGTGTGTGGGTGAGGTGCTCTACTCAGGCAGGGGTTGGTTGTGGTGTGTGTGGGTGAGGTGCTCTACTCAGGCAGGGGTTGGTTGTGGTGTGTGTAGGTGAGGTGCTCTACTCAGGCAGGTGCGTGGTGTGTGTAGGTGAGGTGCTCTACTCAGGCAGGGGTTGTGGTGTGTGTGGGTGAGGTGCTCTACTCAGGCAGGGGTTGTTGTGGTGTGTGTGGGTGAGGTGCTCTACTCAGGCAGAGGTTGTGGTGTGTGTAGGTGAGGTGCTCTACTCAGGCAGAGGTTGTGGTGTGTGTAGGTGAGGTGCTCTACTCAGGCAGGGGTTGTGGTGTGTGTGGGTGAGGTGCTCTACCATGGCAGGGGTTGGTTGTGGTGTGTGTGGGTGAGGTGCTCTACCATGGCAGGAGTTGGTTGTGCTGTGTGTGGGTGAGGTGCTCTAGTCAGGCAGGGGTTGTGGTGTGTGTGGGTGAGGTGCTCTACTCAGGCAGGGGTTGGTTGTGGTGTGTGTGGGTGAGGTGCTCTACCATGGCAGGAGTTGGTTGTGCTGTGTGTGGGTGTCTTGATGGGCCCCACGTTGTGGATTTATAGGACTATGTGGGATTTAATATGGCATTACAGTATTGTATGTGGGAGACCAATATAAGTCAAATGAACAAGTTTCACTGATGAACATCTGCACTTGCCTTAATCCTTAGTGTGTGTGCGTTTGGTGTATGTGCGTGCTCGTGCGTGCCTGTATGTGTGTGTGTGCACGTCTGTGTATAAGTGTGTGTGTTTTCCTCTGTACTCGGATGTTGATCTCAGTCCTCCAGAGTGTTCAGTTTAATAAGAGGCAGCAGTACTGCTGTGAGCTGGTGATTTAGCCCCTGTAATGTGACTGTTAAATGCATCTTTCCTCCCGTACCCTCTGACACCCTGACACCATTAACAGCGCAGCCCCCACACATGAACAAAGCCACACACACACACACACACACATGCACATGCACACGCACACACACACACACACACACACACACACACACACACACACACACACACACACACACACACACACACGCACACACATACACACACACACACACACACACACACACACACACACACACACACACACACACACACACACACACACACACACACACACACACACACACACACACATACACACTTACACATTAACACAGACAGACACCTCCCTAAGCACAGCACAGTAGCAGAGCTCCCATCACGTATCCCCAGTACACCGTCTTTGTCTCTGAGCGAACTGCAGCCAGAGATATAAAGCCCTCAAACAGAGCAATTTTCTCCTAACGCATAGGACTGTTTGAATAAATAAGCTGCATTATGAATCAAAGAGAAAGTGATTACCCGCTTTTAAAAAGCCTTCACTAATATTTATAGAGACTTTTCTGACACCACTTTTTTTCACAGGCCTTTTAGTTATTCTGTGTAGAGTTGCTAATATTTCATATTTTCCTACTAGCAGAACTCCCAGGCTCTCTCTCTGTGGCTGAGCCAGACCGTTATGTTCAAACATGAAAACACTCACACATAAATACTATTTTGATCACTTATTGAATTAGTCTTTCATTGTGTGTTTTACATTTGAATCAAATCCTCTTTAGAAGTATAGTTTAATGAAGCATGAGGGGGTCAACAGAACTGTCCCTATCTTTACAAAGCTTTGTAGGACAGGTAGGATGTCACCCAATGTGTATTCCTGGAAATAACTATAATTCATATAACTATAACAGTTTTGTAAACATTACAGGACAACAACCTCTCCCTCAATGTGAGCAAGACAAAGGAGCTGATGGTGGACGCCAGGGAAAAGGGGGCCGAACAGGCCCACATCAACATAGACGGGGCTGTAGTGAAGCAGGTCGAGAGTTTCAAGTTCTTTGGTGTCCACATCACCAAGAAACTATCATGGTCCAAACACACCAAGACAGTCGTGAAGAACGCTCAACAAAACCTTTTCCCCCTCATGAGACTAAAAAGATTTGGCATGGGTCCCCAGGTCCTCAAAAAGTTCTGCAGCTGCACCATCGAGAGCATCCTGACCGGTTGCATCACCGCCTGGGATGGCAACTGCTCGGCATCCGACAATAAGGCACTACAGAGGGTAGTTTGTGCGGCCCAGAACTTCCCTGGGGCCAAGCTTCCTGCCATCCAAGACCTACATACATACTAAGAGGAAGCACCCAAAAATTGTTGAAGACTCCAGTCACCCAAGTCATAGACCGTTCTCACTGCTACCGCACGGCAAGTGGTACCAGAGCACCAAGTCTAGGAACAAAAGGCTCCTTAACAGCTTCTACCCCCAAGCCATAAGACTGCTGCAAAAGTATGTGGACACCCATTCAAATTAGTAGATTCGGAACTTTCAGACACATCCGCTGCTGACAGGTGTATACAATTGAGAACACAGTCATGTAATCTCTATAAACAAACATTGGCAGTAGAATGACCTTACTGAAGAGCTCAGTGACATTCAACGTGGAACTGTCAAATGACACCACCTTTCCAACAAGTTAGTTTGTCAAATGTCTGCCCTGCTAGAGCTGCCCTGGTCAACTATAAGTCTGTTATTGTAAAGTGGAAATGTCTAGGAGCAACAACGGCTCAGCCGCGAAGTGATAGGCCACACAACCTCACAGAATGTGACTACCAAGGGCTGAAGAGCTTAGAGCTTAGGAATCGTCCTTCCTCGGTTGCAACACTCACTACCGTGTTCCAAACTGCCTCTGGAAGCAACTTCAGCACAATAACTGTTTGTTCGGAGCTTCATGAAAGGAGCTTCCATGGCCAAAAAGTCACACACAAGCCTAAGATTACCATGCGCAATGCCAAGCGTCTGCTGGAGTTGGTTAAAGCCCGCCGCCATTGGACTCTGTAGCAGTGGAAACGTTAAACGTTCTCTGGAGTGATGAATCACGCTTCTCCATCTGGCATTCCAAAGGACAAATCTGGGTTTGGTGGATAGCAGAAGAACACTACCTGCCTGAATGCATAGTGCCAACTGTAAAGTTTGGTGGAAGAGGAATAATGGTCTGGGGCTGTTTTTCATGGTTTGGGCTAGGCCTCTTAGTTCTAGTGAGGGGAAATCTTAATGCTACAGCATACAATGACATTCTAGATGATTCTTTGCTTCCAACTTTGTGGCAACAGTTTGGGGATGGCCCTTTCCCGTTTCAGCATAACAATGCCCCATGCACAAAGCGAGGTCCATACAGAAATCATTTGTCAAGATCGGTGTGAAAGACCTTGACTGGCCTGCACAGAGCACTGACCTCAACCCCATCAAACACCTTTGGCATGGATTGGAACACCGACTGCGAGCCAGGCCTAATCGCTCAACATCTGTGCCTGACATCACTACTGCTGCTGGAAGCAAGTCCCCGTAGCAAGTCTTCCCGGAAGAGTAGAGGCTGTTATAGCAGTAATGGGCGGACCAACTCCATATTAATATGATTTTGGAATGAGACTTTCGACGAGCAGGTGTCCACATACTTTTGGTCATGTAGTGTACTTTTAAAAAGTATTGCACTATATCGGGTATAGGGTGCCATTTGTGACACAGACATAGACTCTAAGTGCTTAAGGAGATGGCTGGCTGTAAATTATCAAGTAGTCCCAGACAATATCTCGGTTCCCCATGGCGCTGAAAGGTTCCCAGTAGTGTTGTGTTGGTATAAGGGTTCCTGGAGGCTGTAAGGATACAGTGATGATGATACAGCACTATGAGGAACTCATCTGCTGGGATGAACCCCTTCAAGGCCTCATCACTATCCCTCTCTGCAAATGAAACCATTAGCTAGCTCAACATTTCACACACTCACTCACACGCGCGCGTACATACACACACCGACACTGTCTTTTTCTGTCTTGGAGAAGTGGAGGGAGGGGATGGAGGAGAGGGAGGGAGGGGAGGGGGAGGGGAGGGAGGGAGGGAGGGAGGGAGGGAGGGAGGAGGGGAGGGAGGAGGAGAGGGTAGGGAGGAGGAGAGGGAGGGAGGAGAAGGAGGAAGGGAAGGGAAGGGAAGGGAAGGGAAGGGGAGGGAGAGAGGGAGAGGAAGAGAGCAGAGATCGCCGTTGTAACGGCCAGAGGTCTGAGACACATCACCTTCAGATGATTCTATTACCCAGAATCCCACTGTACCTATTCACCGTGCCATAGCCTGAAACCACGATGGCAGTGTCACCTTAACAACATTAATATACACGATTCATTGAATTACAGAAAAGATAGCATCTGACAAATGTTGCTGGGGTGACTGAGGGAGCAGGAGCAAGATCACACATGCCCAGTAGGCCCAAACAAACACAACATCAGATGTCTAAAACGCATAGAAAATACCATTGGTGATTCATCTCAGTTAGGCCGCTATCAGTCTCTATACATGTGGCACATCTGGGGTACTCAGCTGCAGTGTGTGTGTGTGTGTGTGTGTGTGTGTGTGTGTGTGTGTGTGTGTGTGTGTGTGTGTGTGTGTGTGTGTGTGTGTGTGTGTGTGTGTGTGTGTGTGTGTGTGTGTGTGTGTGTGTGTGCGTGTAGGTAAGGGGTTAAACATGTCACTACTACTCTGTCCCGGTCAGAGAATCACAAGGGACATGCTCATTACAGAGACAGCTATCCTGCTCGTTCCACCACATCCATCACCCTTTGTTTCATCTCAAAGATTCACAGGTTGCCTCCCAAATACGCACACTATTCCACATATAGTGTACTACTTTTCACTAGAGACCCTATTCCCTATATAGTGGGCTATAGTCATAGTAGTGCACTATAAAGGGAACAGGGAGTCATTTGGGAGGCAGCCCTTCGAACCTTCTGGATCCTTCCTTCCAGGAGACAAGCTCGGCCCTGCCCTCTGTTCCATTTGATAAAGGCTCCGCCGTTGTCATGGAGCCCACCTGGCTGTGACCTTGTGGCTGAGCTGAGATCATTAGTCAAAAAGCACCGACATGGACGATTCGCTTGCTCAGCCCGGCCCAGGGAGCCAATAGATACAACGTCTAAAAAGAACAGAGATGGCCGCCTCGCTTCACGTTCCTAGGAAACTATGCAGTTTTTTTTTTTTTTACGTGTTATTTCTTACATTAGTACCCCAGGTCATCTTAGGTTTCATTACATACAGCCGAGAAGAACTACTGAATATAAGAGCAGCGTCAACTCACCATCAGTATGACCAAGAATATGACTTTCGCGAAGCGGATCCTGTGTTCAACTCCAGCCACTTTAATAATGGGAATTGATGGGAAATGATGTAAAATATATCACTAGCCACTTTAAACAATGCTACCTAATATAATGTTTACATACCCTACATTATTCATCTCATATGTATATGTATATACTGTACTCTATATCATCTACTGCATCTTTATGTAATACATGTATCACTAGCCACTTTAACTATGCCACTTTGTTTACATACTCATCTCATATGTATATACTGCACTCAATACCATCTACTGTATCTTGCCTATGCTGCTCTGTACCATCACTCACTCATATATCTTTATGTACATATTCTTTATCCCCTTACACTTGTGTCTATAAGGTAGTAGTTTTGGAATTGTTAGCTAGATTACTTGTTGGTTATTACTGCATTGTTGGAACTAGAAGCACAAGCATTTCGCTACACTCTCATTAACATCTGCTAACCATGTGTATGTGACAAATAAAATTTGATTTGATTTAGTTCCTCCTCGGCCCAACGAGAATGCTGCTGCCTGCATGGAGACATGATGGTGTTATTATTGTTGAATCATACACACACTATCACACATGCAAACACACATACACACACACACACACCCACACACACACACACACACACACACACACACACACACACACACACACACACACACACACACACACACACACACACACACACACACACATACACAAGCACGCAACCACTCACGCAAGCACACACATACACACTGTGGCCAGGTTCTCTAGCAGTGTGTCCCTGAGAACAGCCGGAGACAAATTATACTTCCGTTGGGAGATTTGTTTTAAAAAGTCAAGCTTCCTGTATTCATGTATTATCACTATGCTGACGGCACTGAGCTCTCTCCACTATCTCAGCAATCTCAGCTTGACATTAGAATTCAGCACACACTTAACGCTTCTGTTTTCTCCTTCCAGAAAATAGAATTTCTGTCAATTTGATTTGCTCCCCTTTTGGTTTCTCATTATCTATAATACGTGTTCTGCAACTCTTTCCGCTCAAACACACCGTCTACAATTTCATAAAGGAAGTGGAAAATGCTCATTCTAGATTCGTTACCAAAGCCGTACCTCATATCTTTACAAAAAAAGACTCCACATGTTAATTTTCCCCTTCACCTTTCAAAATATTCAAATTAATGAATAGGGTCCTGGCCACAATTCACCCGAAAATGAATTCTGAACAAGATGACAAATGTGCTGAGAATAATTCCCTAGAGGATAGAGAAGAGGAGGAGGAGAGGAACAAGGAGAGGGAGAAGGAGAGGAAGGGAGAAGGAGAGGAAGGAGGAGAGGAAGGGAGGAGGAGAGGAAGGAGGAGAGGAAGGCAGAGAGGGAGGAGGAGTGGAAGGAGGAGAGGGAAGAGGAGAAGGAGGAGGAGAGGGAGGAGGAGAAGAAGGAGGAGAAGAAGGAGGAGAGGGAGGAGGAGAAGAAGGAGGAGAGGGAGGAGGAGAAGAAGGAGGAGAAGAAGGAAGAGAGGGAGGAGGAGAAGAAGGAGGAGAAGGAGGAGAATAAGGAGGAGAGGGAGGAGGAGAGGGAGGAGGAGAGGGAGGAGAAGAGGGAGGAGGAGAAGAAGGAGGAGAAGAAGGAGGAGAGGGAGGAGGAGAAGAAGGATGAGAAGAAGGAAGAGAGGGAGGAGGAGAAGAAGGAGGAGAAGGAGGAGAATAAGGAGGAGAGGGAGGAGGAGAGGGAGGAGAAGAGGGAGGAGGAGAAGAAGGAGGAGAGGGGGAGGAGAAGGAGGAGGAGAAGGAGGAGGAGAAGGAGGAGGAGAGGGAGGAGGAGAAGAAGGAGGAGAAGGAGGAGAATAAGGAGGAGAGGGAGGAGGAGAGGGAGGAGGAGAAGAAGGAGGAGAGGGAGGAGGAGAAGAAGGAGGAGAGGGAGGAGGAGAAGAAGGAGGAGAAGAAGGAAGAGAGGGAGGAGGAGAAGAAGGAGGAGAAGGAGGAGAATAAGGAGGAGAGGAGGAGGAGAAGAAGGAGGAGAAGGAGGAGAATAAGGAGGAGAGGGAGGAGGAGAGGAAGGAGGAGAGGGAGGAGAAGAGGGAGGAGGAGAAGAAGGAGGAGAGGGGGAGGAGAAGGAGGAGGAGAAGGAGGAGGAGAGAGGAGGAGGAGAGGGAGGAGGAGAAGAAGGAGAAGGAGGAGAATAAGGAGGAGAGGGAGGAGGAGAGGGAGGAGGAGAAGAAGGAGGAGAGGGAGGAGGAGAAGAAGGAGGAGAGGGAGGAGGAGAAGAAGGAGGAGAAGAAGGAAGAGAGGGAGGAGGAGAAGAAGGAGGAGAAGGAGGAGAATAAGGAGGAGAGGGAGGAGGAGAGGAAGGAGGAGAGGGAGGAGAAGAGGGAGGAGGAGAAGAAGGAGGAGAGGGGGAGGAGAAGGAGGAGGAGAAGGAGGAGGAGAAGGAGGAGGAGAGGGAGGAGGAGAAGAAGGAGGAGAAGGAGGAGAATAAGGAGGAGAGGGAGGAGGAGAGGGAGGAGGAGAAGAAGGAGGAGAGGGAGGAGGAGAGGGAGGAGGAGAAGGAGGAGGAGAGGGAGGAGGAGAAGAAGGAGGAGAAGGAGGAGAAGAAGGAGGAGAGGGAGGAGGAGAAGAAGGAGGAGAAGGAGGAGAAGGATAGGGAGGAGGAGAAGAAGGAGGAGAAGAAGGAGGAGAGGGAGGAGGATAGGGAGGAGGAGAGAAAGCTGTGTGTGGCTCAGGGTGGAGGAGAGAGAGTGTAGAGAGGGGCCATTGTACGATCTAAAAGTCATCTGACCTGAACAACCCTTTCCCCAGCATTAAAGATCTCCTATTGATCCCATTATAGCCCACAGACTTTATGGACAGACCGCTGCTGAGAGGAGACCGTAGGAAATGCATGCCTTAATTAATCTTTATCACAAGAAGGAAAGAGGGGGAGGAGAGAGCAGGAGGGGTGAAAGAAGAGGGAGAGAGAGTGAGAAATAGCTGGAGAGAGAAAGAGGAGGACAGAAAGAGAACGAAAACGAAAGATAGACAGAGAGAAAGAGAGAGAGAAATAAGAGGCCTATCATTGGCCTAACCCTTCTCTGTAACAGTTAATGGGCTGGGCTGGTGAGACACTCGTATCTCATCAGAGCATGGGCTGATCTCTTAAACGGACCAGGATTAGAGCACAATGCAGGGGTCAGGGGGCATCGCGTTAGAGAAATGAGAGACAATCACATTCAGTGGGGAAAACGCCAACCAACCCCTTCCTCCGCGCGCCTTCCGGAGATAATATCACGCATGCACTCGTCTGAGCACTGGAACATCAATACGGCACAACCAAGTTCAAAAGAAAAGCTCCTCATTAAAAAATAAAAGAGGAGAGGAGCAATACGTTGAGCGCTGCTTGGAGAATTGGCCCAATGTGGGCGAGTTAAACTGAAGGGATTGTTAACCTTTATTTAACTAGGCACGTCAGCTAAGAATTTGATTTAATTTACAATGACTGCCTACACCGGCCAAACCTGGACAACGCTGGGCCAATTGTGCTTCGCCCTATGGGACTCCCAATCACGGCCGGTTGTGATACAGCCTGTTATCGAACCAGGGTGTCTTTTTGTGACGCTTCAAGAATTGAGATGCAGTGCCTTAGACCGCTGCGCCACTCGGGAGCCCTGGGAGAAGGAAGAGTGAGAGAGAGGGAGAAGGGAGAGGGAGAGGCAGAAGAGAGGTGAGAGAGTGAGAGAGAGGGAGAAGGGAGAGGGAGAGGCAGAAGAGAGGTGAGAGAGTGAGAAAGGAGATGGAAAAAGTGAGAAATAATAAGATAGACTCTCTGCTCTATCAACAAACTGTATCCTCTCCTAAGACAGATGAGAGATGGAGAGAGAGAGCAGAGTAGTAAGGAAATTAACTGTTGCTGTAGAAAAGAGCGTTTAGATGTTTGTGAAGCTAAGAGAGAGCGGTTGTGTGTGTGTGTGTGTGTGTGCGCGCGCGCGTGTGTGTGTGTGTGTGTGTATCTGTGTGTCATTTTTAGGTTGTCCTCTACTGTATGATTGTCCTCTCTGGGATTTTGGCTGGTGTTACAGCTGTGGTGAGTGTGTGAGACGTGTGTGTGACATGTGCGTGTGTGTGTGTCTATGTGTGTACAGCTCTGTACTACTCAGATGTGTTCCTGTGTGTGACTATGGGGTATGAGTCACGGTTGGTATTGAGTCTTTAGGCCCCAGGTTTATCAAAGGTGTTAACTGAGTTAGAACCGAGGCACCCTGACGTCTCTGGATATTGTCCAGAAACCACACCTGTCCTTGAAATGCAGGGTAAACATTCTGAGTGAACCTGAAATGTGCTGTTCTGAATGTGGAATTGATAGAATTTGGGTCATAGTCTGAGCTTTGGCACCATTCTCTCTAGTTACAGGGTACAACATCTGTACAGGTTTCTTGTAGTGATGTTGTGACTCTCATTCTTTACTGGGCAGTAAAGGGCCGAACAGGGTTGGGGTGAATGCCATTTCAATTTAGTCAATTCAGGAAGTAAATTCCAATTAATTAGACACATCTATGTGACTTCTGTCACAAGGACACATACATACAGTATGTCGTATGACATGGGTCACAGGCTTGTAGGGGCTTGTATACTGTGGAGGAGTTGTCCAGGAAGGGGTGATGTGACCAGTACTATACTGTAAAATAGATCTATAGATACTGGGTTGGAAGCTACTTTCACTGAGTCCCTCTCTTGCTCCCAAAGATCTTAATCTCTCTCTTGTATATATGTCAGGGGAATCGTTGACATTTCCAGCTGTGTGAGTGGTTCACAATAGCTCTGGTGCTGAGGAGAGGCTGACATTTGTGGGTCTGGGAGTGCTTGACAACGGCTAAGATGCACTGACATTTGGGAAAGTGTCCAGCAGAGTACTCAACTCTGTTCTATCTTTCTATCAACCAAAAAAAGAAAAGAGATTGAACACTACATACTTTTCCATGTTAGCATTATATTAATCAAACATCTACCATTTATCATGGTATTTTGAAGAAAGACAAAGAAAAGAAGGAGAGAGAGAGAGAAAGAGAATGAGAGAAAGAGAGAAAGAGACAATTAGAGAGAATGGGGAGGGAAGAGGGCTTAGGGAGATATATATAGTAGGGAAGGAGAGAAATGGGGTGATGGAGACAGCAAAGGTTTGAGTAAAGGATAGACCTGGTACCATAAATGCCACTGTTCTGTTGTAAGTCTCTGGTGGCTTTCAGTCAGTCAGTGCAACATCTTCAATTCTCCACCTCAGGCAGACAGACAGACAGGCAGACAGACAGGCAGGCAGACAGACAGGCAGGCAGGCAGGCAGGCAGGCAGGCAGGCAGGCAGGCCGGCAGGCCGACAGACATACAGACAGACAGACAGACAGGCAGACAGGCAGGCAGACAGACAGACAGGACAGACAGACAGACAGACAGACAGACAGACAGACAGACAGACAGACAGACAGACAGACAGACAGACAGACAGACAGACAGACAGACAGACAGACAGGCAGGCAGGCAGGCAGGCAGACAGGCAGGCAGGCAGGCAGGCCGACATATCCCCATAGTACATACAGTACACAACTGTTCTGCTGTTGATCTTGAAAATGAACAAATTGTTCTGAACACACAGAACAGAGAAGATAACAGAAAAACAGTGTTTCACGTTTTTTGGGCACAGTCGTTGTACAGACATTTTGAAATGCCAGCAGTCCCTCTCCTGGTGATATTATTGTTCCCTCTTCCTCTGTAAGGAAATATTTCTTTGATTCATAGTTTTACAACAAGATCTACATTTATGCCTGAATATAATAAAATGTTTCTTTTGCAGTGTAACTACCTCAGGTATGTGAGACAGTTCAGTTCCACAGGCCTCCCTCCCTCCCTCCCTCCCTCCCTCCCTCCCTCCCTCTCTGTCTGTTACACCCCAGCTGTGATAAAGATGGAACATGCTCTGGGAGCGCGTCATGCTACACTTCTCGTTCTGCTGCACTGCTATTCTGACACTGATCGCCATCAAACTGTCAACATCGGAGGGAGACGGAAAGGAGGTGTGTGTGTGTGTGTGTGTGTGTGTGTGTGTGTGTGTGTGTGTGTGTGTATGAGGGTGGTTATAGTGGTCTATCTTATTTTTCCCCATAAATAATTGTCACTCCACCAAAACAAGCAATGAGCTGAAGCTGGATTTCCTATTAATTTCCACTCTGTTTTTTTTTCTCTGAGAGGAAATTGAGATAGATGATGTTTCATCTTTACTCTGGTTGGCCTGTCATGACCAGTCTGAGAGGAGACAGGCATTAGGCGTTTCCTGGTTTGTGTGTGCGTGTGCGAATGCGTGTGAGGATTAGATAGGCTCTTTATTCAAGTCACTGAGAGGGATCAGGCTGAAAGACACATTGGCACAGCAACTCACTGAGTTTAGAGGAAAGGACAGAGACCGTCTTGACGTTTAACGTTCTCCTCTTGGTAAACCAGTAATGGGAATCAGATCCAGGTGTTACTCTACCCTTTTACTTCTTATACCCTTTCAACTCAGCAGGATGAGTATGTTGGCAATTTGCAATGCAGTCGTTTACTGTTAGAAGCCACGACTGTTGCACTGTGGGTAGTTCTGCACATTTGCCAGAACACTTTTTGTTATCATTCATGAGCACATTTGCTATGCTGTAAAAAGTCCAGTGTTGCAACTTGTGATAACATCAACGTGAGTCAGAAACGAAACACACACACACACGCACACGCACACACACACACACACACACACTCACTCTCTCTCTTTCATTATGTATCTTTGAACTATGTGTGTTGTGCTGAGCTTTAAAGCCTGTAGTCTTGTTGAGTCCCTCAGCTCAATGTGTGCAGGGCCCCACAGCCCAGAAGCAGCAACGGTTGGGCGGCTACAATCGCTATTTTAGCAAACCAAACATTATTAATGCTACCAATTGACTGGATTACTGAGCACATTCATCAAAGATAGCCTCTCCGGCTCTCCGCTCCTCTCCGCAGCCCAACAAGAACACATATTGCCAAGTGTAGCAATTGATTTCAGACCGGCACAAGGTATTAAAAAAGATAACAGATTGCTTTAATATGGAGTGTGTTGTTTTTATTCACGTGTTCAAGCAAACAAAGGGAAATTAAATTCTGATTAAAACTAATGTACTGATGGTGATGTATTCATTCTATCCTCAACTGGACAAAGATGAGCTTTTATAGGAAAAAGTGATAAACAAACAAGCTTTGGTACAGAAGAGTAGCAAAACTCTGAAATGATGTGGCACCCTATCCCCTGTCTAGTATACTACTTTTGATCAGAGACCTGTGAAAATAGGGTGTTGGTATAGGGATTAGTGTGCCATGTCAGACTCATTTAGTGAGGGTGATTGAGGCTAGGGCCTTCAGTGAGACTCAGGCAATCAGGTCTAGACTTTTTTCTTATTACAATGCTAATGCACTCATTGTTGTAGCAACTTTTGGTTACGTCAATTGAACATTCTGGTCACCCTAAACTTGCACCGATAAGCACTATCTATCTTATCCCTCTACGCAGCCTGTGTCATATTTATATTTGGCTGCAGGCACACTTGAAAACCGTAAAGTCCAGTTTTCAGGGTTTTCAGGGCTCCAGTATCTTCAACCTAGCTTCCCTTTCCCCTGAAACCGGATGTGGGGACCCGTCTCAGGGGTTTATTTTACACGTGCTACATTAGGCTGCAGGAGATGGCTGGCTGTGACAGAGCCTGTTGATTATACACTGAACAAAAATATAAACGCAACATGTAAAGTGTTGGTCCCAGAAATGTTCCATATGGACAAAAAGCTTATTTCTCTCAAATTCTGTGCACAAATGTGTTTACATCCCTGTTAGTGAGCATTTCTCCTTTGCCATGATAATGCATCCACCTGACAGGTGTGGCATATCAAGAAGCTGATTAAACTACATGATCAATACACAGGTGCACAACACAATGCTGGGGACAGAAAAAGGCCACAGTAAAATGTGCAGTTTTGTCACAGCACAATACCAAAGAGGTCTTAAGTTTTGAGGGAGCACGCAATTGGCATGCTGACTGCTGGAATGTCCACTAGAGCTGTTGCCAGAGAATTGAATGTTAATTTTTCTACCATCCAACCGACCTCACAGCTGCAGACCACGTGTATGGCGTTGTGTGGGTGAGTGGTTTGCTGATGTCAACGAGTGCCCCATGGTGGCGGTGGGGTTATGGTATGGGCAGGCATAAGCTACGGACAACCAACACAATTACATTTTATCTATGGCAATTTGAATGCACAGAGATACCGTGATGAGATCCCATTGTTGTGGATTTCATCATCCACCATCACCTCATGTTTCAGCATGACAGTGCACGGCCTCATGTCGCAGGATCTATACAGAATTCCTGGAAGCTGAAAATGTCCCAGTTCTTCCATGGCCTGTATACTCGCCAGACATTGAGCACGTTTGGGATGCTCTGGATCAACGTGTACGACAGTGTGTTCCATTTCCCTCCTATATCCTGCAACTTCTAACAGCGATTGAAGAGGAGTGGGACAACATTCCACAGGCCACAAACAACAGCCTGATAAACTCTATGAAGGAGATGTGTTGCGCTGCATGAGGCAAATGGTCACACCAGATACTGACTGGTTTTCGGATCTACCCTTTTTTCAAGGCGTCTGTGACCAGCAGATGCATATCTGTATTCCCAGTCATGTGAAATCCGTAGATTAGTGCCTAAGGAATGTATTTCAATTGATGTATTTCCTTATATAAACTGTAACTGTAAAATCGTTGAAATTGTTGCGTGTTGCATTTACATTTTTGTTCAGTATACAGTATATTGACTTTTCAAAGTAGTATCAGTTTGGCCCAAAGATATGATTGACTTTGTCTACAGGAGTTGATGCTGATGCATCCCTTCTAAAGGAAACGAACAAGGTGCAGACCAGAGGAGGCTGGTGAGAGGAGCAATAGGACAGGTCACTGTAATGGTTGGAATGGAATTAATGGAACAGAGTCAAAAGTGGTTTCCACATGCTTGGTGTGTTTGGTACCATTCCATTTAATCCATTCCAGCCATTACAATGAGCCTGTCCTCCTATAGCTCCTCCTACCAGCCTCCAGACTCAGACTCATTGTGAAGTTGGAATTATATTACCAGTATTTGGTTAGAGGCAACTCAGTGACAATATTGATCAGCTTTTGGAGAGCTCAGCGGTTTCCTATCAAAGATGATTGATCAGCTAAGAAATATGAATTTCACTATCATTCATCTCTATTTGGTTTTCATATTACAGGAAGAGAATGATGAATTCTCCTTTGTCCACTTCTGTCATTATGCTCCCTTTTAATGTGGCCAAACATGCTTACTGAGATTTAAATGAGGCTAAACACTCTTCTTGGCACAGAAAAATGTGGATGGTGTGATGACATTGATCGCGGCACTGGTATCCTTGTTGTATTAATAATTCATGGATGTGGAAGACCCCATTGATCATTAATTAGGGGTGTTAATAGTGATGGGTTTTGATGGATGTATGGGCAGAGGAAGATCCAGTAGTCTGATCACAGAACACATGTCACCAGCTGAGAGGGAAAGGGCATTCTCCAGTGCCCACACTGATCCATTCTCCAGTGACTAGATCAGGGTGTTCAAAGCTGTCATCAAGGCAAAAGGTGGCTATTTGAAGAATCTCAAATATAAAATATATTTTGATTTGTTTAACACTTTTTTGGTAACTACATGATTCCATGTGTTATTTCATAGTTTTAATGTCCACTATTATTCTACAATGTAGAAAATAGAAAAAAATGAAGAAAAACCCTTGAATGAGTCGGTGTTTTAAAACTTTTGACCGGTAGTGTAGGTCTACAATACCGTGGTGCCTTCAGCAGCAGGATACAGCCTTCAGATGTGGCGACTCAAACCATGGTACATGTTTTTTGTGACAAACTATAGCTTGAGGTTTTCGATCTGTTCTGGGACAGAGCTGTTCTGGGATCTGTGCTGAACCGGTCTGCATAGCGTGCCCCAGGGGATATCCCTCTTGGTTCAATACGCAGGCACACACACACACACACACACACACATACACACACACACACACACACACACACACACACACACACACACACACACACACACACACACACACACACACACACACACACACACACACACACACACACACACACACACACACACACACACACAGCCACTACACCAGCCTCAGATAATCTCCCAAATCCCCTCTACCTCCCACCCTCTGCTTGTGTCCCTGTCTCCAACGGTGTCTCAAAGCCCATGACTCTTTGTGACCTCTGACTGGGGATCAACATTATGGTGATTTTGCTCCTATTTCCTCCTCGTCAGGTATTATGAGAGCTGTCACCTCTGTGGTGGATATCAGATCTGTCTGCTGTAAGCTCTGTGGATCTATGGGCTTATAGTATCAAATCAAAGAACCTGACATGCCACCAGTCAGCAGGGGGACAAGCTACCCGCTGGGTGGAACTCAATATGTCACTGTTATTATTTGGATGTCAAAATGAAAGCCCTCTAAAGATACACTACATGATTTTTGAGCATGAAAATGGGGCCAGCCTTTTTCCATAGGCCTTACTTAACCCACCTGTTCTCCTAACTACCCCTTCACTGGTGACCATACCCTCTTACATTCATCCCCACAATCTCATTTAGACTAGCTTCCTCATTGTCATATTCACACTACACATAGACCTGTACCTACTCATACACTCATTATCCCTTGTAATCGTATTATACTATTAATATTTAACGTCGTTGCGTTAACCTTTCACCCACCTATACCATACCTGTACCACTTCATTCAATTCATCAGTACTGTATGTATGGTACTCATACATTGACCTTCAGTTCAATCTGCTTTCTACATTGCTCACATTTTTCATGTGAATGCACACACTCGTAACCTGTAGTACAAAGGAGTTACACATTACACATATTCATCACCTACTCCCTCTGTCACGTCTTCACATGAATCTGTTCTAGTCTGATTCATCTTCTTCTTTCACATTCACATGGTCGGTCAGTCATTTAGTCATTCACTCACTTCTCCTCTCTCCTCTTTCTTTCAATTGAGCCACAGAGACATTCTCTTCTCAGCAAGAAATGGTGCATCTCTCATCTGAACAGATAGATTGCGAATGCTCAGGCTTCCAATTATAGTACATCCCGATTAACTTTGATGCTTATTAATTTTCTCCAAATCATTATGGCATTCAAAATATAGCTTTCCCACGAGAAGAATACTAGTGAGAGAGAGGAGAGAAACTTTTCCTGAGTCGTGTCTTGTTACTGCTTCTGCAAGTGTCCCAGTCCTCTGTTTAGTTGCTGCTTCTGCAAGTGTCCCAGTCCTCTGTTTAGTTGCTGCTTCTGCAAGTGTCCCAGTCCTCTGTTTAGTTGCTGCTTCTGCAAGTGTCCCAGTCCTCTGTTTAATTGTTGCTTCTGCAAGTGTCCTTGTCCTCTGTTTAGTTGCTGCTTCTGCAAGTGTCCCAGTCCTCTGTTTAGTTGCTGCTTCTGCAAGTGTCCCAGTCCTCTGTTTAGTTGCTGCTTCTGCAAGTGTCCCAGTCCTCTGTTTAGTTGCTGCTTCTGCAAGTGTCCCAGTCCTCTGTTTAGTTGCTGCTTCTGCAAGGGTCCCAGTCCTCTGTTTAGTTGCTGCTTCTGCAAGTGTCCCAGTCCTCTGTTTAGTTGCTGCTTCTGCAAGTGTCCCAGTCCTCTGTTTAGTTGCTGCTTCTGCAAGTGTCCCAGTCCTCTGTTTAGTTGCTGCTTCTGCAAGTGTCCCAGTCCTCTGTTTAGTTGCTGCTTCTGCAAGTGTCCCAGTCCTCTGTTTAGTTGCTGCTTCTGCAAGTGTCCCAGTCCTCTGTTTAGTTGCTGCTTCTGCAAGGGTCCCAGTCCTCTGTTTAGTTGCTGCTTCTGCAAGTGTCCCAGTCCTCTGTTTAGTTGCTGCTTCTGCAAGTGTCCCAGTCCTCTGTTTAGTTGCTGCTTCTGCAAGTGTCCCAGTCCTCTGTTTAGTTGCTGCTTCTGCAAGTGTCCCAGTCCTCTGTTTAGTTGCTGCTTCTGCAAGGGTCCCAGTCCTCTGTTTTAGTTGCTGCTTCTGCAAGGGTCCCAGTCCTCTGTTTAGTTGCTGCTTCTGCAAGTGTCCCAGTCCTCTGTTTAGTTGCTGCTTCTGCAAGTGTCCCAGTCCTCTGTTTAGTTGCTGCTTCTGCAAGTGTCCCGGTCCTCTGTTTAGTTGCTGCTTCTGCAAGGGTCCCAGTCCTCTGTTTAGTTGCTGCTTCTGCAAGTGTCCTGGTCCTCTGTTTAGTTGCTGCTTCTGCAAGGGTCCCAGTCCTCTGTTTAGTTGCTGCTTCTGCAAGTGTCCCAGTCCTCTGTTTAGTTGCTGCTTCTGCAAGTGTCCCAGTCCTCTGTTTAGTTGCTGCTTCTGCAAGGGTCCCAGTCCTGTGTTTAGTTGCTGCTTCTGCAAGTGTCCCAGTCCTCTGTTTAGTTGCTGCTTCTGCAAGTGTCCCGGTCCTCTGTTTAGTTGCTGCTTCTGCAAGTGTCCCAGTCCTCTGTTTAATTGCTGCTTCTGCAAGTGTCCCAGTCCTCTGTTTAGTTGCTGCTTCTGCAAGGGTCCCAGTCCTCTGTTTAGTTGCTGCTTCTGCAAGGGTCCCAGTCCTCTGTTTAGTTGCTGCTTCTGCAAGTGTCCCGGTCCTCTGTTTAGTTGCTGCTTCTGCAAGGGTCCCAGTCCTCTGTTTAGTTGCTGCTTCTGCAAGTGTCCTGGTCCTCTGTTTAGTTGCTGCTTCTGCAAGGGTCCCAGTCCTCTGTTTAGTTGCTGCTTCTGCAAGTGTCCTGGTCCTCTGTTTAGTTGCTGCTTCTGCAAGGGTCCCAGTCCTCTGTTTAGTTGCTGCTTCTGCAAGTGTCCCAGTCCTCTGTTTAGTTGCTGCTTCTGCAAGTGTCCCGGTCCTCTGTTTAGTTGCTGCTTCTGAAAGTGTCCCGGTCCTCTGTTGTGTTGCTGCTTTTGGAGTTTTACAGTAGGAGTAAATAAACCGTAAACTCTACTGACAGCTTCCTCTGACAGACAGACAGACAGACATTCTGTGAACCAACAGGGCAGGCCAAACAAAACACTTCAATCTCCCGCCGTTGTGCTCCAGCGCTCCCCAAGGGCTTGATTGATTGATCCGCTAGCCAATCAGGGCACATTGATCTAAGAGTTCCACCCCCTCCCCTCCCAAACCTCTTCGGCAGCCATTCATCTGTTGGCTGTCAGATGAATTCACTGGAGGCCCGTTGGCTATACAGCCGGCACTTTTAAACACACTTTCCACTCCAGTCTTTCTGAAGAGAGTGCATCACTCTACAGTACATTACAGGAGTTTATCGTACAGTAGTACATCCCCCTGGATCAGATTCCTGTTGGAAACTGTCCAAGCCTTAACGTGTCTGAAAGCTTTTGCTTCAGTCATGTGTCAGTGTTAAAAGTACCCCCATAGCCTGAGTAAACAAGTATCCCCAGCTGATGTGATGTGCAAAATATCTGACTCATTTTATTGTGAATAGTAATGTCTCGATGGACTTGATGGAATTATATTTTCAATATCTTTTCTATATTTTGTGAATTGTATTTGATTATCCTTTCTATTTAAATTAAGAGATTGTTGAATTATGAGTAAAAGACAGAACAGCATAATCACACACAAGTGTATATGCGTACAAGTGTATATGTGTACAAGTGTATATGTGTACAAGTGTATATGTGTACAAGTGTATATGTGTACAAGTGTATATGTGTACAAGTGTATATGCGTACAAGTGTATATGCGTACAAGTGTATATGCGTACAAGTGTATATGTGTACAAGTGTATATGTGTACAAGTGTATATGCGTACAAGTGTATATGCGTACAAGTGTATATGTGTACAAGTGTATATGTGTACAAGTGTATATGTGTACAAGTGTATATGTGTACAAGTGTATATGTGTACAAGTGTATATGCGTACAAGTGTATATGTGTACAAGTGTATATGTGTACAAGTGTATATGTGTACAAGTGTATATGCGTACAAGTGTATATGTGTACAAGTGTATATGCGTACAAGTGTATATGCGTACAAGTGTATATGTGTACAAGTGTATATGCAAGTGTATATGTGTACAAGTGTATATGTGTACAAGTGTATATGTGTACAAGTGTATATGTGTACAAGTGTATGTGTACAAGTGTATATGTGTACAAGTGTATTTGTGTACAAGTGTATATGTGTACAAGTGTATATGTGTACAAGTGTATATGTGTACAAGTGTATATGCGTACAAGTGTATATGTGTACAAGTGTATATGTGTACAAGTGTATATGCACAAGTGTATATGCGTACAAGTGTATATGCGTACAAGTGTATATGCGTACAAGTGTATATGTGTACAAGTGTATATGTGTACAAGTGTATATGTGTACAAGTGTATATGTGTACAAGTGTATATGTGTACAAGTGTATATGTGTACAAGTGTATTTGGGTACAAGTGTATATGTGTACAAGTGTATATGTGTACAAGTGTATATGTGTACAAGTGTATATGCGTACAAGTGTATATGTGTACAAGTGTATATGCGTACAAGTGTATATGCGTACAAGTGTATATGCGTACAAGTGTATATGTGATTTCATCAACCACTTTGTTCAATTACTGTACTAACCAACTGTCTCTTGTCTCTGTTTGTTTTTCAGGAGGAATATTCGAGTCCATTGAGTCGGGGCCGTCAGGTGCTGAGGAACTAGCCTTTAAATTTGCTTTAAATACAATCAACAGGAACAGAACCCTACTGCCAAACACAACGCTAACATACGACATCCAACGGATAAACATCTACGACAGCTTCGAAGCCTCCAGAAAAGGTCAAGTATTATGAATACAATTCAGAAAGCTGCATTCACAACCACATGCTGTAGATTCCTGACTGGTGTTGGTCTCCTGGAACAATATTCATAGAACAAGTGCTGAAATACGTTTGCTTGCTATTTGTGTGACTCTCCTATCTTATTTAGCGTTGTTAGTGCGTTCCCACCCACCCAGTGAATGTGGGCTCATCCGTAGTTCGTTGGTTGGATTGGGACAAATATAATCAGGCGTAGAAAGAGGATGGATGCATCCCAAATGGCAACCTATTCCCTTTAGGCTTTATAGTGCACTACTTTTGATTAGGGCCCATCGGGCTGCCCCATAGGAATCTGGTCAAAAGTAGTGCTCTATATGGGAATAGGTTGCTATTTGGAATGCATCCGTTGTCTGTGCAGTTGAAACGTAAACAGAGACAATTGATTGGTTTCTGCTAAGGACTCAACAGTAATACTAATTCACAGAGCTGGTTGTCTCCCTGGAGACAGGTTTATAAACGGCTATAATCTATAGTTTTACTGGGTTGCATTAGGCCTGCCATCTCAAAGGTTGAATCTAAAACGGCACCCTTTTCCCGATAAAGTGCACTACTTTTGTCCAGCGTCCATAGGGCAACCCCATAAGGGTCTGTCCAAAAGTAGAACACTATAGGGAAAAGGGTGCTTTTCATACGCATCCAAATGGTCTTATCGATTACTGGCCATTACATCCTTTTTCTGTGATTGAAGCGTTTTCTCCTTTCATCAAATTAAGTAATTAGAAAGGACAATGTTGTTGTTACAAAGTGTTGCCAATCGTTTCATATATTATGCAGGCCTACTGTGTATAGCTCTTGCTCATACATTTTAGACTGTCACTGGCTTCCTTCCAAATATGCTTCATGATGGTCATTCAAAACCATATAGGGATGGACAGCTTGCCATAGTGGAGTGGGAAGTCCATGACTTATCCTCCAGGAACTCACAGTAGCATGTCATATAATACTGAATAAACCACTGAATAAAGGATTAACTGAACATTGTCTCCTCCCCCAGCCTGCGACCAACTATCTCTGGGGGTGGCGGCCATCTTCGGGCCCTCCCACAGCTCGTCGGCCAATGCGGTCCAGTCCATCTGTAACGCGCTTGGCGTGCCCCACATCCAGACCAAATGGAAGCACCAGGTGTCTGACAACAGGGACTCCTTCTACGTCAGCCTCTACCCAGACTTCTCCTCTCTCAGCCGAGCCATTCTGGACCTGGTTCACTTCTTCAAGTGGAAGACGGTCACCGTTGTCTATGATGACAGCACAGGTAAGACCCCTGGCCACTTACCTCACACCTTCATGGTCAATGACAACAACACAGCAAGGCTCATTTCCTGTCTGTCCAACCACTGTGCCTAGAAAGCATAGAAATAGAATGAATATAACAGGCTTGGAATCACCTCATAACTTCACAGTCACAGTGATCTATGACCACAGAACAGGTTCAGTCACCGTGATCTATGACCACAGAACAGGTTCAGTCCCAGTGATCTATGACCACAGAACAGGTTCAGTCACAGTGATCTATGACCACAGAACAGGTTCAGTCACAGTGATCTATGACTACAGAACAGGTTCAGTCACAGTGATCTATGACCACAGAACAGGTTCAGTCACAGTGATCCATGACCACAGAACAGGTTCAGTCACTATGATCTATGACCACAGAACAGGTTCAGTCACAGTGGTCTATGACCACAGAACAGGTTCAGTCACAGTGATCCATGACCACAGAACAGGTTCAGTCACTATGATCTATGACCACAGAACAGGTTCAGTCACAGTGGTCTATGACCACAGAACAGGTTCAGTCACAGTGGTCTATGACCACAGAACAAGCTCAGTCACTGATCCCTTACTGTACTGTACCTCACACCTTTCATCACATCACCTTTTTCTCACAGTGATTCCAACAGCTTGTGAGTTACAGTAGACAGACCATGGTACTGGCCTGGCAGCATAAGGGCTGTGGGTTGGTACTCAGATGGGCCACATATACTAAATATATATCCGTCGTTGTCAACAGATCTGTTCTGCTAAATGACCATATCAAAAAACCCAAAAGGCCTTGTCCACCTTCACAGGTAATATAGACTATGATTATAGTCCTGTACAGTAGAGTAGCCCTGTAGCCCTACCCCCCTTCGTCCCCAGATGGCCAGTGTTCCAGTGTTATAACAGCAGGCAGCAAACGTCTCAGCGGGCAGGGTACATGTGCCATATGCCAGGGGTCAGGGAGGGAGCCAGCCTCAGGACAGGATGTCTGTCTGTATGTGTGTGCGTCCGTGTGTGTATCCAGGCTCAGGACAACACTGCCAGGTCTTCACATGCTCTGAGAAACACACTGGGGCTCCATTGGCCAGTATTTTATCGCTTAAACCATTTTGCTTTCAATTTAATTCAGTTTAAATCTATTTCCCAAAAAACTACAACCAACCAAGCAAAACAAAACAGAAACCAGTGAAGTGTCCAAAACAGGTTTCAATATGTTCATCCTGTAGCTAATAATTCATATTTTAGATATTGAGAAAGGCATTGCATTGAAATGAATATGCAATGTCTAAATATGACTTCTCTACAGCCTCTGCATGATGAATCAACGCTTAGGGTAGAGACAGACAGCCCAGAGTTCCTCTGTCCAGAGTCTGTGTTCTTTTGGACATTTTAATCTTTTCTTTTTTTTGGCCAGTCTGAGATATGGCTTTTTCTTTACAACTCTGCCTAGAAGGCCAGCATCCCGGAGTCGCCTCTTCACTGTTGACGTTGAGACTGGTGTTTTGCAGGTACTATTTAATGAAGCTGCCAGTTGAGGACTTGTGAGGCGTCTGTTTCTCAAACTAGACACTCTAATGTACTAGTCCTCTTGCTCAGTTGTGCACCGGGGCCTCCCACTCCTCTTTCTATTCTGGTTAGAGCCATTTTGCGGTGTTCTGTGAAGGGAGTAGTACACAGCGTGGTATGAGACATTTCTTGGAAATGTCTCGCATGGAATAGCCTTCATTTCTCTGAACAATAATAGACTGACTAGTTTCAGAAGAAATGTCTTTTGTTTCTGGCCATTTTGAGCCTGTAATCGAACCCACAAATGCTGATGCTCCAGATACTCAACTAGTCTAAAGAAGGACAGTTTTATTGCTTCTTTAATCAGAACGACAGTTTTCAGCTGTGCTAACATAACTGCAAAAGGGTTTTCTAATGATCAATTAGCCTTTTAAAATTATAAACTTGGTTGCTGATAATGGGCCACTGTACTGTATACCTATGTAGATATTCCATTAAAAATCTGCCGTTTCCAGCTACAATAGTCATTTACAACATTAACAATGTCTACACTGTATTTCTGATCAATTTGATGTTATTTCAATGGACAAAAAATAAATGTGCTTTTCTAAGCAAGGACATTTCTAAGCAACCCCAAACTTTTGAACGGTAGTGTATATACCTAGAAGTATGCTTCCTTAATGTCAGTATTGCCTTGTAGCTTAAGCTTTATGCATTGAACTGTATGTGAATCCATTCATTGTACAATGCTAATTAAATATCTGTCCTTGATATAGAAAAATCTCAGAGCAATTCTTGCTTGTCAACATCAACTTATTGGCTAATGCTTGCTTGTATATTTGAATTATCTTTATGGAGTCAGACATACGTTTTAATAGGCTAGTTGCATAGTCTTATTACAAGTTGCATGTGAGGTATATATAATACTATTATTACCCCACTACATGTGTGCCCTGCAGGTTCCCTACATCCCTTGTTCAGAAGGGCTCAGTGTGAGATAGGCAGCTTTGGGGAAACATTGATTCTGGCTGATCCCTAACACCCTGTTAATGAAGGTGCTAGTGGACGTAGCAGGTTGACACGGGGTGAGCCAATAGATAGTGAATAAATGCATGTGCTCATCGAGCTAATGTCACGTTCTGACCTTAGTTCTTTTCTTATGTCTTTGTTTTAGGTTGGTCAGGGCGTGAGTTGGGGTGGGTTGTCTATGTTCGTTTTTCTATGTTGTGTTTTGTGTTTGGCCTGGTATGATTCTCAATCAGAGGCAGGTGTCGTTAGTTGTCTCTGATTGAGAATCATACTTAGGTCTTTTCCCACCTGTGTTTGGTGGGTGATTGTTTCCTGTTTTGTTGTTTGTGTCACCATTCAGGACTGTTTTCGTTTTCATTCACTTTGTTATTTTTGTATTTTGTCGTGTTCAGTGATTATTAAAGTATCATGGACACTTACCACGCTGCGTATTGGTCCGATCCTTGCTACTCCTCCTCAGAAGAGGAAGAGGAAAGCCGTTATAGAATCACCCACCAACCAAGGACCAAGCAGTGTGGTATCGGGCAGCAGCGAGTTCTGGACTCCTGGACATGGGAGGAGATCTTGGATGGAGAGTTACCCTGGACACAGGCTGGGGTGTATCGCCGCCCCCAGGAGGAGCTGGAGGCAGCCAAAGCCGAGAAGCGGCATTATGAGAAGCTAGCACGGCAGCGCAACAGAGATGAGAGGCAGCCCCAAAAATGTTTTGGGGCGGGGCACACGGGGAGTGTGGCTAAGTCAGGTAGGAGACCTGAGCCAACTCCCCGTGCTTACCGTGGAGAGAGGTGGACCGGGCAGGCACCGTGTTGTGCCGTGTGTCCCCGGTGCGCAGGCATAGCCCGGTGCGTTACATCGCAGTGCCTCGTATCGGCCGGGCTAGAGCGGGCATCGAGCCAGGTGCCATGAAGCCGGCTCAGCGCATCTGGTCTCCAGTGCGTCTCCTCTGGCCGGGGTACATGGCACCAGCCCTACGCACGGTGTCCCCTGTTCGCCAGCACAGCCCAGTGCGGTCTGTTCCACCTCACCACACTGGCCTGGCGATGGGGAGTATCCAGCCAGGTAGGGTTGTGCAGGCTCGGTGCTCGAGACCTCCAGTGCGCATCCACGGTCCGGTCTATCCGGTTCCTCCTCCACGCATCAGGCCGGTGGCAGCCCCACGCACCAGGCTGTCTCTCCGTCTCCTTCCTCCAGGTGCTCCAGCCTGTCCAGAGCTGCCAGAGGCTCCCGTCTGTCCTGAGCTCCCAGAGTCTCCCGTCTGTCCTGAGCTGCCAGAGTCTCCCGTCTGCCCTGAGCTGCCAGAGTCTCCCGTCTGTCCTGAGCTGTCAGAGACGCCCACCAGTAAGGAGCTGCCAGAGCCGCCCGTCAATCAGGAGCTGCCAGAGCCGTCCGTCAGCCAGGAGCTGCCAGAATCGCCCGTCACTCCGGCGCTGTCGGAGTTGCCCTTCACGTCGGAGCTGCCAGAGTCTCCCGCCTGTCCGCTGCTGCCGGAATCTCCAGTCCATTCGGGACCCGTTGCTACTGTCACGTTCTGACCTTAGTTCTTTTGTTATGTCTTTGTTTTAGGTTGGTCAGGGCGTGAGTTGGGGTGGGTTGTCTATGTTCGTTTTTCTATGTTGTGTTTTGTGTTTGGCCTGGTATGGTTCTCAATCAGAGGCAGGTGTTGTTAACTGTCTCTGATTGAGAATCATACTTAGGTAGCCTTTTCCCACCTGTGTTTGGCCTGGTATGATTCTCAATCAGAGGCAGGTGTCGTTAGTTGTCTCTGATTGAGAATCATACTTAGGTCTTTTCCCACCTGTGTTTGGTGGGTGATTGTTTCCTGTTTTGTTGTTTGTGTCACCATTCAGGACTGTTTTTGTTTTCATTCACTTTGTTATTTTTGTATTTTGTCGTATTCAGTGACTATTAAAGTATCATGGACACTTACCACGCTGCGTATTGGTCCGATCCTTGCTACTCCTCCTCAGAAGAGGGAGAGGAAAGCCGTTACAGCTAATGGTTGAAGATATGAGGATGAGAAGGAAAGAGACCTGAATGGGATGTTTGGAATGGTTCAGGTAATCGTGTATGGAACAGGGAAATGTGTAGGTCTGCTTTACTTTGCCTGTTTTTATGTGTGTGAAAACATATTGTCCAACATATTGGATAAGTCAGTGTACCAGAACCCCTATAATGCCATGTAATTCTCTCAGGAGGGACTCCTTCACAGCCCCATTGCCCTCCTGCTGTTGCCTCAGAGTGGAACAGGAAACAGCTTTCTCATTGGGCTGTTTCTCCGTGAACCAGAGAGCATACAAGTAAATCAATACCCATAATGACCCTCTTCTAACAGCTCAACTTTGTAATGGTACAAAGGCAATGGCATCTACACTCTGTGTTGTGGTGGTAGTATTCCGAGCCACACATCACAACGTTATGGGAGTCATGTTACACTGGAGTTGTATTGGGTAGTGAGGGAGAGATGGAGACGCTGGGACGACCTATGGTGCAGGGTTAGAGGGGTAACTCCTATAAATATTCCCCCCAGTCCCAGCCCCCCTTCCTGCATTGATGGCGGGAGGGAGAGAGTGACAGTTTAATCACCCTGGCTCTATGTTTATGGCCCGGTTTCCATGACAACATCCTCCGACTGCAACCGACCAACCGTAGAGGTGGTAGACTAGAGGAGGGGGTCCCTAAGAGCAAAGAGAGGTTTAACGACCCAACGACCAGCTGCTCCATCCAACACCACTGTATAGCCATTCTATAGCCATCACTCAGTTTTCACTCTGTTTTCCTCTATATAGCTGCCAGCAAGGATCCCTATGGTTGCATTTTATGACAGAACAAAACAATAAATATATATTTAAAAAAACAACACAACAAAAAACATAATTGAAATGTACACCGCATGACTCTTCTGAGGAAAAGGTCATTTACTGTGTGTCAAATGGGTGTAATTCTGTTATGGGAGAGGTTTAGACCCATATCTGCCTGACTTTTTTTTTTAATTGCATTAGTTGAAAGGTCGGCCTAAACCCCAGAGTAGCAAAATGTTTACAGAGGAGTGGCTGATTGCCTTGTTGTAATCAAAAAGTGGTTGTTTTATTTCACTCTATTTTTGGCAGAACGATTTGGCATTTGAAGAAAAGGCATTTCTGATTTGCTAGTCTATTTATTTGTGTGTTTTGAGTGTGTCTCCTTTTGTGTGTGTGTGTGTGCACATACGTCCAAGTGTGCGTCCATCTGTGTGTTTGTGTGCTGTGTGTGTGTGTTTGCTTAGGCTGAGAGACATTTAAGTGTACTTGGGAGTGAGTCAAGTTGAGTGGAAGTGATTGGCTCTAGAGTCCCAGGACCCCTTCAGTAATCTGTTTCAATTTGATGTGTGTGAGTGAAAACACACACCAGCCGCACCATTCCCATCAAACGCTCCACTACCACACTGCAGATTGTTTAGAGAAGCCCGCTAGCTGTCGTTCTACTAAGTGCCATGATAATTCAGCTTTGGCTGCGTCGGATTAATAGGTACTGCTGTGATGATGTAGCTTGCTGTGATCATTTGGATTTTCTACGTGATTTTAATCGCTTTGGTTGTACTTTTTGCTTCTCTGTTACTGTCTATTGAATTCTATTGGTCTGGATAGGTGTAATAGGTTTAATCAAGGGCTGTATGTTTCATAGTAGGGTCAAAGTACTCTGATGGTTCTGTAGTTAAATGGATATCTTGCTAATATGGGATGTTTTTACAGTGAACAGGAACCATTTTGAAATAGAAATAGACAAAACAGTAGTTGTAGCCTTACTTTCACAATTTGGAAGGCTACAAGTACAACTTTTAAGATTGTTTTATTGAACCTGTCACGTCAGTGTTGTTGGTGACATGCAATGTTAATTAAAGTCCACCAGCTGTTTGGAACTCCGACAAGATGTTATTGTGCCGACTACGCCATGCATAGCAACAGACGACCAGATGTTCCAGGGAACTAACTTTAATGAGTCCACATTGTGTTCTTACAACATGCCCATCTTCAAACTACAGAAGACAGCATCAGTTAGCAGCACACTTCTGGTGTAGTGTCTGTTGCGTCTGTCTCACATCTAGTGAAGCACAGTGCAAAGAATGTGGTTTTAGTACAGGCATTACTGAGAGAGTTGTAGACTCTTTTCCCGGGGCGGCAGGGTAGCCTAGTGGCTAGAGCGTTGGACTAGTAACCAAAAGGTTGCAAGTTCATATCCCGAGCTGAACAGGCAGTTAACCCACTGTTCCTAGGCCATCATTGAAAATAAGAATTTGTTCTTAACTGACTTGCCTAGTTAAATAAAGGTAAAATATTTTTAAAAAGGTGTTCCCTGAGGGAAAACTCCATAAGGCCTTGGTTATAATGACAGTTTTAACGACAGTTTTAACGACAGTTATAAGCTCAATACATAGTGTAAAGTGGTCCACACTTTATGAGCAGAGAGGAGACACATGGATGTGTGTATTTCCCACAAAGGGGAATTCTTTCCTTCCATCCTTCCACATTCCTGAACGGCAATTAAAACCTTTGACCGGAAACATGTTTGAATCTTTTTTCAATTTGTTCAACACGTTTAATGGAACAGAAATAAGGCTGGTGATGCCGAGAGGGCTACATTAACCTTGACCCGCAGATTATTGGGGAGGTGCGTGAATCACACAGCCATTACTCCATTCACTCCTGCCAGCCTCCCGCTTCCCATCATGCAACACTCACTGTGCCAGAGATAGACCTCCAGGAGAATCACACAATAGGCTAAAGTGGCTTCTGAAAACAGGCGAGGAGAGGATGGAATTTTAGACAACTGAGAAAGGTATGTCAACATTAGAGCAAAGGGAAGGAGACAAGGACAGGAAACGAGACCATTAGACTATTGATATACACGCTATATGTAGTTCAACATTGGTGCAGACAAAGGAAAGGAGACAAGGTCAGGAAACTAGACTACTGAGATGCACCATGCTACATCTCTACCTCTGATGGATGATCTGCAGTGGAAACTCACCCTATGAGCGGTTCTTTGAGGAAGTTTGGAGCGGAATACCTGAAGAGAGGGTTGCTGTGGCTGCGTCTTCGCCTCACAGGATATTTATCACAGGGCTGTTCTGTTTTACGCTCAGGAGACTCCCAGACGGACCCTAATAAACGCTTTGAGTGGATGAAATATTCATGCAGAGTTAAATATGGATCCTGGAGCAGGCAGTCACAAGGCATTAGACACAGTCAATACAGATCACCACTTCCCTCTCTCCCTCTCTCCATATTTTTCTCTCCAGATTGCTGTGGTCTCAGGCAGAGTGTTGGGGTGGTGAAGAGGGGGGAATCAGCCAGGTAGAATAGCATGGGAGACAGCAGAGGAGATAGACAGGGGGAGAGGAGAGAGAGAGATTGAGAGGGGGGAGAGGAAGAGAGAGATTGAGGGAGAAAGAGGAAGAGAGTGAGTGATGGAGAAAGATGGAGAGTGAGCAGGGGAAAGAGAGAGATGGAAAGTGTGTGAGAATGAGGTACTCTGACATGTTGTTTATGATGAGTGAATGCAGCAGTCAGAGGTGTCAGGGTGGTTTAATCAATGTTAACTAACTAACCGCAAAACACTGAGTGCTGCTCCTGTAGTGGAAAGCTCTTGCAACACTAAGCACCCCAGCCAGATTGGACCACATCACACACACACACATACACACACACTCACATACCGCATGTTCACTTTTGCATGAATTCCAAAATTCAGCAGAATTATAGATTGGGATCGAAACAAACGATCATAACTCTTTAATTGATTTAAGAACTACAGATTTTCACAAGCGCCTCCATCTGCTTAACATTCACTGTGATCACCATGAGCCTTTGTGGCCGCCAACAAAGCAGCTATTTACACTAACTGTGATGGTCAGGTAATGAACATTTTGAAACAAGCTGATGTGCAATGAAGTCTAACTAAGGGTGTCTGTTCAAATTGAGAAGGCCAGCTGGTCTTCTTCTTAGGCTGCGTCTGAAATAGCACCATATTCCTTTTGTAGTGCACTACTTTAGACCAGGGCATGTGCACTAGGAATAGGTAGCCTATTTCAGTCATAGCCATAGCCTGTAGCGATAGCTAGACTGCATCCTCTCTCTGGCTCATCGTATGTGTATTCTGCAGTGTATGAATTAAGTTAATAGTGACCCATAGTGAGTGAGGTCCTCAGCCCTTCATTGTGGCTACTGTGTCCACTTTGTCACGGGCAATGACGCATCATCAGCGTGCGAGTGGGCGCCACCGTGGGGCATCATCATCAGTGTGCGACAGAGTGTTGTTGTGATTTAATGAAGGCTTGGGAACTGGCTGCTGCTCAATGCTCAACAACAAGCTGTGAGCTGAGCTGGGCTGGTGTCCCATGGTGCTGTGCGCTCAAGTAGAAACAGGAAGTAAACAAATAATGCCATGGGCCAACCAGCTGGGGACTGCCTGTATGGCTGCAGGCTGCAGAGAATAACAACTACATGGTTGTGACTGTGACTGTTACTGTGACAGGTCTATACAGTACTGAACCAGGGAAAAGATTATTGATTGCACTTACAGATGACTGGAAACACTTATAAGAATTCTTCAGCCATAGTGGCTCTCTGTCCTATATCTCTATGTAGGAATTGAGATGTTGGCGCAATGACTTGCTAGCTGTTCCCATAGGCTTCCAGTCATTGAGCCAACGACTATCCATTTAAAAGCATGTATCGGCAGAAATATATACATCTTGTAAATCATAGTTTTTGCAGCGGTGATAAATGAATATAGAGGAAGTACTGTAGACGGATCGATAATGAGTGTGAATTCAATGTATCAGTGATGAATGATAAAAGGCATTCATCACTCCCCCTTTCAAAGGGGAATTCATACTGTGGTGATCCGTTTTCTTCTAGCATCAAGGTCTGTGGTACTGGTTCTGGTAAGATACAGTGTGGCGCCAGACAAAACAGAGCATTGAGAGAAACATAGATGGTGGAGGTAGAACAGGAGGGATACAGACAAATATTAAGAAATGAGGAAGTGGAATGAAATGTGCAATAGTGCAAAGAAGGGAGAGAAAGAAAGCGGGAGAGGAGGAGGAGAAAGGAGGAGGAGGAGGGGGAAAGGGGGGAGGAGGAGGGAGGAGGAGGATGAGGAGAGAGAAGGAGGGAGGAGGGAGGAGGGAAGAGATGCGAGACAAGTTGACAGATGGATGGATTTCATTAAAATTGGAATGACATTAGACATCTATTCATAGAGCTTCCTTATCTACTACTAATTAAAACCAAGGGAGTCAAATGAATACAGAGTAAAACTTCAATTACCAGAGATACATATTTGTAGTTTATCTTTGGAAAATGGGGAGCCTGCACTGTTTGCAACAGAAACGGAATTAACATGACATATTTGGGGTGGCAGGTAGCCTAGTGGTTAGCGCGTTGGGCCAGTAACCGAAAGGTTGCTGGATCGTATCCCCGAACTGAGGTAAAAATGTGTCATTCTGCCCCTGAGCAAGGCAGTTAACCCACTGTTTCCCAGGTGCCGATGATGTGGATGTTGACTAAGGCAGTCCCCCTCACCTCTCTGATTCAGAGGGGTTGGGTTAAATATGGAAGACACATTTCAGTTGAAGGCATTCAGTGGGACTACTGACTACGTATCCCCCTTTCATTCAAAATGGTATATGTATTGTACATTGCTTCATTCCCTCTCACTTACTTCTTTTTTTGCCTCTGTGTTTCCTCTGAAGGTCTTATTCGGTTACAGGAGCTCATAAAGGCTCCATCTCGCTACAACATCCGCTTGAAGATCCGCCAGTTGCCAGCGGACACCAAGGACTCCAAGCCTCTCCTCAAGGAGATGAAGAGAGGGAAGGAGTTCCACGTCATCTTCGACTGTGGACACGAAATGGCTGCCGGCATCCTAAAACAGGTGTGTGTGAGGAGGGGAAGTGATGTGTGTCTGTGTGAGTGAGAGTGAGGAGTCACAATCCCCAGTCAATTCAGACACGTTTTGTCAAACTGGGTGCAAAATATGTTTTTTTTTTGTACATTTCCTTGAAAGAAGGAATGTTCTCTAAGTTCATTTTAATCATGCAGGATCTCAGCTACACCTGAAACAGAAAGAGAGGATGTTTTATACGGACTCAATTAATTAAAAACATTCATATTCCTCCTCCTGCTTCCAGGATGTTTCAAATATTAAAGATAACATGACTCACCCTGGCACTCACTCTTTGTCCCTCACTCTCTCCCGCTTGGCTTTTTTAATCAGTGTGGTAGCTGGTGATTGGTTATGAAGGTCAAGGACACCTATCATTAGCTAGTAGCATGTGAGCTACTCCCTGGTAATGGGGGGATAATGAAGGACTTTTCTATGATATCCTCATTACAAGACACCGGCCTGACTCAGTGATGGAAGGATTCCTCTCCTCATTTCACTCTGAGATGACAGTCATGGTACTCTTTAGAGAAGCAGATCAATCTTCTACCGTAAAGAAACAACTGGTGGTGGTTTAACTGTCATTCATAGTGCCATTGTGGGACTGTCTGCATGCTAAATATCCAGCATCAAATTCTTCATGCTAACCTCTGTAGGCCTTCCTCTAGAGTTCATATGCAGGTGGCCAAATGCTTATGATATGCAGGTGCTATTAGATCACTTTTCTTCTGATCCCTAAACGGCGAGTTTGTAAATCCTGCAGATTTCCCCAATCCCTCTGTGGTGTCCACGGATAGAGTGCAGTGTATCATAGGATTGAAGATATCTGATTGGCTAAGAAACAGATCATTCCATCAGGTCCACCTAATGAAGAGGAACGTTTTAATGTTGTGATCTGATTGGAAAAGGAAATACAATCATTTACATTCTGCACCCTTATTGTCTGTGTAACCTCATTGGCCAGGGGTAATGCTAGCTGCATTACTGGTGAGTAGATTAGAGTATGTTCAACCCACCTGGATACTTACCGTACCCACCTGACACCGGCAGCAATTGCTGGCCTGACCCTTTCCCATTTAATCACTCTCCATTTCCCTGCACAATCATCATCTGTGATTCCTAATGCTAGCGAAGCTGTCAGGGAACTGCAACACGACTCACCAGTCGCAGCTGCCTAGGACACCAAGCCACATTTATAGAGCTTAAATAGGGTGGGCACTCAGCCAAAGGCTCTAACAGACACACACAGAGTATACCCACGATTTAATGCTGCCATAACAGGGACTTCTTGAGATGTTCCCCTATAAGACATAATATCCCTACAACAGGTGATATAGCGACATAGAGGTGAGGAGTCTGTAATTCTGTTAAAACATGGCCACCACTGATCAGACCAAGGTAATGACCACAGTCATCTGTCTGTCTGCGGTTATATCATCTAAATTCAGATAGAGTGAGTGAAAGAGAGAGACAGAGAGAGAGAGAGAGAGAGAGAGAGAGAGAGAGAGAGAGAGAGAGAGAGACAGAGAGAGAAAGGCAGAGATAGAGACAAAGATAGAGTGAGGGAAATAGAGAGACAGACAGAGAGAAAGATACAGAGAGAGAGACAAACAGAGATACAAAGATAGAGTGAGGGAAATAGAGAGACAGACAGAGAGAGAGAGACAGAGAGAGAGACAGAGAGAGAGACAGAGAGAGAGACAAACAGAGATACAAAGATAGAGTGAGTGAAATAGAGAGAGTGTGTGTGAGAGAGAGAGGGGGAGAGAGAGAGAGAGAGACAGAGAGAGACAGAGAGTGAGAGAGGGAGAACACACCCTACAGAGTCCCAGGACAGCAGCACAATTAGACCCAACCAAATCATGAGAAAACAAAAAGATAACTACTTGACACATTGGAAAGAATTAACAAAAAAACAGAGCAAACTAGAATGCTATTTGGCCCTACACAGAGAGTACACAGCGGCAGAATACCTGACCACCGTGACTGACCCAAAATTAAGGAAAGCTTTGACTATGTACAGACTCAGCGAGCATAGCCTTGCTATTGAGAAAGGCCGCCGTAGGCAGACATGGCTCTCAAGAGAAGACAGGCTATGTGCTCACTGCCCACAAAATGAGGTGGAAACTGAGCTGCACTTCCTAACCTCCTGCCCAATGTATGACCATATTAGAGAGACATATTTCCCTCAGATTACACAGATCCACAAAGAATTCGAAAACAAATCCAATTTTGAAAAACTCCCATATCTACTGGGTGAAATTCCACAGTGTGCCATCAAAGCAGCAAGATTTGTGACCTGTTGCCACGAGAAAAGGGCAACCAGTGAAGAACACGCACCATTGTAAATACAACCCATATCTATACTTATTTATTTTATCTTGTGTCCTTTACCATTTGTACATTGTTAAAACACTGTATATATATATATAATATGACATTTGTAATGTCTTTATTGTTTTGAAACTTCTGTATGTGTGATGTCTACTGTTAATTTTTATTGTTTATTTCACTTTATATATTATCTACCTCACTTGCTTTGGCAATGTTAACACATGTTTCCCATGCCAATAAAGCCCTTCAATTGAATTGAATTGAATTGAATTGAAAGAGAGAGAGAGAGAGACAGAGAGAGTGAGTGTGTGTGAGAGAGAGAGGGGGAGAGAGAGAGGGAGAGAGAGAGAGAGAGAGAGGGGAGAGAGAGAGAGAGAGAAAGAGAAAGAGAGACAGAGAGAGTGAGTGTGTGAGAGAGAGACAGAGAGAGAGGGAGAGAAAGAGAGAGAGAGAGATAGAGCTCCAACTATTTTCTCTTTTCTCACTTCTGATAGAGATCAGCTTACAGTATATTCACATAGGTGGAGAATGAAGTAGAATCATCCTCCTCACTCACAGCATTACCTCTCTATCCCTGATGAGGGTGTATCCTGGCCTTTAGGTCTGCTTAATTGCCGTCATTAGTGAGTGATGTGAGCCCTCACTGTTGAAGGGCAAGTGGATAGATGGATGGATGGATAGAGGGGAGGGAGATATGCAGGGATGGAGAGATGGAGTGAGGAGTAGATGGTTACAGCAGGCTTAGAGAGTGGATGTGAGGTTTATATATTTTATAGGTGTATATTTTATATGCAGAAATACACATAACTCCGTAACATACACACGCAGGCACGCGTGCACACACACACACACACACACACACACACACACACACACACACACACTGCAAAATGTAAACTGTAGGTTCACACATTCAGCATTCACAAATGTCCCCCCCCCTCTCTCTCTCCAGGCTCTTGCTATGGGGATGATGACAGAGTACTATCACTACATCTTCACCACACTGGTAAGTAAAGTACAGCCATATGTTCCACTGCCTGCCGAGATGCTTCCCCATCATTTTGCTTGTCGAACTTTTGTATCCATCTGGAAACTTCTGACACAGTGAAGGTGTGAGCAAAACAGAGGCAGTCTTCAATCTTCATGTTTTCCCTCAAACTGACTAACAGCCAATCAAAAGTCCTGAAATGTGAAATGTTCATGCATCAAAAGTAAAGCAACAATCTCTTTTATGTCTTAGGTGTGAGAAAGAAAGTGCTATCAGACTGACCTAGCTCATGTGCTGTGATGATTGAGGGCAACAAGAACATTGAATGTGAACGTGAATGACAGCCTCCCTACTTTTCCCTGGAGGAGAACAGGGAAATGTGACAGAGAGGAGAGTGTCAACTATCATTTCTCTCTTGAAAGAGAGAGATAGAGACTGAGCGAGAGAGAGAGAGAGAGAGAGAGGGGGGGGGGGGTGGGGGTCTGATAGCTGTTCAGTTCTGACACCCCATGGTTGTGTAACCGACATGGCCCTTGGCCTACTTTGGAGGGCTGCTCTATTTCTCTCTTTCTGCAGAGATTATCTCACACACACACACACACACACACACACACACACACACACACACACACACACGCACACACACACACACACGCACACACGCACACACACACGCACACACAGGCACACACACACGCACACGCACAGGCACACATGCACGCACACACACGCATGCATGCACGCACACACACGCACACACGCACACACACACACACACACACACACACACACCCTCTACATTATCCTTGACTCCCTCTCTCTCATATTCACTCCCTGTCCCGTTGTCAGGTCAGAAACATTATTCAAGTCTTACTCCTGTTAAAGCCATATCTCATTCATCTAACAGTAGCTAGATCAAAACACTCCTGCCCCCCCTCCCCCAGCCAGAATATTAAAATCCTTTGAACTAAAACCTTCCGTTTTCTTCTCTGCCAGAGCTTTTCATCAAGAAAAAATACATCCTTCCATTACTTTTTAAAATGAAAGATCTAAATGTCCACATTCTCTTTATAGAAGCCATTCAGTGTATCACAATGAATGCAATTAAGTCTGGCGAAGCCATTTGCAGGATGTATGAAATGAGATAAGTGAAAATGATTGAAGATGAGGAGTTGAGGAGGGACTGAGGAGAGGGAACAGACAGGAGGACGATCTAACATGTTCCAATGTTGAGTTTGGCAGAGAGGGGACGCAGTGCTGAGAGCTTAATTCTCCCACCAGAGTGAACAACCCATCCACATCGATGAACACATATGGCAGCCATTTTCTGCCAGATTGGACTTTATACTCCAGTGTTAACTCCAGCAGAGGACAGCACTCAGACACCACACATTAACTCGCATTGCTACCATGTCCTTGCATATACACAATCAGCATTCTTATTTAATTGTTAGTCTATACTTAATCCTTTTTGCTGCTACTGGAAAAAATGGCTTTGTTTAGCTTTGTTTATAACACAGTTATAACCCCTTTTTAGCGTATTATATATAAGTATGTTCTTTTCCTACTTTCCTGACTCTTAACTCTTGCCTGTCAGGACCTGTTTGCACTGGACGTGGAGGCCTACCGTTACAGTGGGGTGAACATGACTGGCTTTAGGATCCTGAATACGGAGAACAGCCAAGTGGCCTCCATCATAGAGAAGTGGTCCATGGAACGCCTGCAGGCCCCGCCCAAACCTGACTCTGGCCTACTGGACGGCTTCATGACGGTGAGTCATCACTACAGCTACTGTATGAGGCCAATCGGAAATAGCGGCCTATTTGCTGACCTCTGTTCCCTTATAGCTTTTAGTCCATTTCGGACGCAGAAGCTACTATGATTGGGCTATTAGCCTATAGCCCTTTGTTGCTCTAATCTTCTGAAAAGTTATTAATATTATCATTATGGAATAGAGACTTATGTTGGACGTGTTACTGCTCTGTGGCAGAGAAATCCATTCCACCATTAGATCGTTTCCTAGATATTTTAAATATCACATTAGACATTTGATGGAGTAAGGCAGGAATGTTGTTTGGACGTAGACTATATGCTTTCTCTGTGTGTGACTGTTGCTAATGCATTAGCCGTTAGTGAAACAGCCATGCTGTGAGCATCGCCTTCCTGTGAGCATCTGGCCTGTCCCAGAGGACTGAAACACACGACCTCCTGGGTCCCTGGGCTCTGAGCCCTGTGTGATAACGTGGCTCCTGTTGCATGGATCCAACCCCTCTCTGATAACAGCACACAACCAGTAATGACTGTTCTGCAGCAGTCCTGCTACACCGCTACTCTCTCTTACCTGGGAGCACTGCCAAAATATGAACTCACCAGAGACAAGGAGAGAGGGAGGACAGGGAGGGCGAGAGAGCGAGCGTGAGAGAGATGGAGAGAAAGGGAGAGAGATGACTGGAATTAGGGTTCCAGATTCATTCCAACACAACTGTTAAGGTGCTAAAAGTGACATGTGGCTGGACTGACTGGTCATATTCCAGATGGAGGGAAGCGGATGCTGGCTGGGGGTTGATAGCTGTGGCTTGCCACTGGAGGATAGAGAGCTTCCTTTAAGGTTCAAGGAACCTTGCTGAGGAGTTAGTTCCAGGGTTGTACTGTATCTTAAGACCTGTTTGCCTCTTTGTAACAGTCTTCTGTTGGATTAGTGGGTCAGTTGGTGGTGCTTCTCTCTGGAGGCCTCCAATAGACTGGGGGCAGTTGATGTATTTCTCTGACACATAGTCAATTGAAACCTAAGGAATCAACTGACTTGGTGCTTCGCCCTCCACACGCATGTACATAAATTAGCTCTCTCAGATCAATAGAGTATATGTAGTGGCAAGGACAACTGCAAAGCCCTCTATCAGCTGTTTGTGTTCCCATCTGTTCCTTATGTAGTCTATAAGGCTGGATGAGTATTACTTCATAAGACTGTTGTTTTTGGATCAGAGGCATCAGAAGATTAATTCCAGGGGAGGACAGTGCTCTGACCCCGCTCATCAGGGAAGTAATGGCGTAGTTGGAAGGCGGGGATTGATTCGTTAGATAAATGGCAGTCAGCAGCTAATGCATATTGACATGGTGAAAGGTTCCGTAAACGTTTGATTCACGGCTTCATTTGTGAGCTGCATTTACAGTCTTGTGTCCTGAAGTACTGAACCGCTGATGGAACTTATGGACTGGCGATCGTGACAGATCACACAGAGCAATACAAAGACTCAGCTATTTTTATACAGCTCTTTGTTTTCGGCCCACTGCTTTCAAAGTTTATTGTTTGAAACACTATGGAAATGTTGTGTGTTTCTTTGTGTGTGTGTGTGTTTGTGTATGGATGATTTTTTTTTTTCTACAATGATGTTGGAAAGAATGGAGAGTAGATGGGGAACAGGCAAAATCATATCCACCAAAAAGGGGTGAAGAGGTAGACAAATCCTGGTCTAAGCACCAGGTTTTTAAAACACCTCTAGATTTGTTTGTGTGCTGCACTGCTGAAAGGTAAAGCTTAATTCTGCACCTCATTCCTTTATGCTACAATTAATCTTCCTTTGGAGAAGGAAGTCCTGCCCTGTCACGGCTTAACACGCATAATGAAAATGACCTAACAAGCCCTACAGGTTCATTAGCATAATTTCTCCTGCTTGCTAATTGCTTTAGCTTCTGTCTGTTTCACTCTGAGGCGGCTAGGCTAATCTCGAGGAGATTCCCAAAACACCCGGGCATGACCATACATCCTACAATTTATCTCCCTGTCTTGAGTTGGAGAGGGGAGGCATTACTTTTTAACCAGCTCTCTCTTTGGGTCAGGGCAGATACCTAACCCCACGATTTGAATGTAGTTGGCCACTGTTTTGTTTAAGTCAGGGCTTTGAGGATAAAATGGTGTTCCTGTAATGGAAACCTAGCAACCACACCATCGGTAATCATACCAATACTTCCCCCATGAAGAAGGAGAGACATAGACCCAGGGCAAAT
>NC_056451.1:19838880-19931380 GCF_018296145.1 Oncorhynchus tshawytscha
ATGTGTATGAAAATGTTTGTTTATTTGCAAAACACTATTTATCCATTGTTTAGCTAGAATGGAATGTTTGTATCCTGTATATTTGACTGTGATATGTGGTTGGCTTTCTTAAGGTCAAGTCGCTCTGCATAAGAGCATCTGCTAAATGACTTAAATGTAAAATGTTAACAGTTTACATAATAGATCTCATGTTGCTATATTGATTCATTTATACAACAAATATTGATGTTACAAATGTATCATTTGTACAGTTCTTTAAAAAATGTAGTTATTTGTTACATTTGACTGTGTAAAACCTACTGTAGCAGGTACTAGTTATCTGAGCGGATATATAGCGTTTTGCAAAAACACTTTATTTTTTCTCTGATATGAAACCATCAAGTGATAGGTTTCAAACAAATATATATCTGTCATTGAAAAACCCCATGGCATGATGAGATAGTGAAAAAACACAGCGATCTCTTTCATAAGTTCTTTAATCAATAAAAACTAATTTACCAACATTTCAGAAAATTGAAAAATAGTGTTTTGCAAAGAAACGCTTTTAAGTATAGTTCAAGGCTACAGCCAGCGTCATAACAGGGCACAGCTTTATAACAGAGAGAGACAGTGGCAGGTAAAGGGATTCACCTTTCCTCCTCTGCAGAATGACCTCAATGTATTGATGCACTCAAAGCCAGCTCAGTACAATCTTGAATCCTATTCCATTTGCTTTGACATTCATCTAGACAGTATATATACAAACCTTTGTTGAAGGTCATTGTAAACACCAACACATGTAGTATGCCTATCATGTTAGACGTTATTCAAATTTCAAACATGTTTCATTTCCGTCTTTGGAATTTGAAACATTACACTGAAATTGCTGCTCGTATCATTTTACATATATTTCAGCCACATCCTGTATAACCGATGCTCATTATAAACATACATATTAAACTGTAGCTCCGCTCAGAGAGCCCTTGGAGCCAATTCCTCTTTTTGCTCATTATCTATCGTTGCTGGGGAAACCACCAGATTCAGTTGAGTGTTTAATGCTATTATTTCTCCTGATGCTGTGTCTTAGTCACACCATGCTTGATTCTGCTAGTTAAGCACTCTGGTTCTGCACACACGCACACACGCACGCAGGCACGCACACACACACACACACACACACACATGCACGCACGCACGCACTATAGCTCTCTGTTCTGCGGCTTCATGTCTGTAGTCTGCCCTATTCAAGGCTGGCCTGGGCAGCATTTGTATGCCTGACAGAGTGGGGCTCTTTTTAATTGGAAAAGCTCCTCTTAAAGACTTAAAAACTAATTTATGATCCTGAGAGCTGAGATCAAATGGTACGCAGGAGGGAGGAGGGGGTGAAAGGGGGTGAGGGGGGGTGGAGGGAGAAGAGAGGGGGAGGAGAGATCACAGGGGGTCGGCTATATGTCTAGTCCACTCAGAGCTGGGTTGGAGAAGGGAGGCTAAAACCCCCTCTCTTTATCACTGTAATACTGTAACCACATTGGACTTCAGAAACTGCAACATTTCAACATCTCACTTCACCCACACTATGTGTGTGGCACCCCCTTTACTGCACTGGACTGTCAGGACTCATCTCACTCATATAATCTGAACAGTTTTAACTCGCACACGGTTTATGGTCAGAATGAGCTATATAGATAACACAGATTATGATATTAAACTAATCTAGTTCTCACACAATAATACACATTCAAGTGTTCATTCTCATCAGTAACCACAGCGTTCTCTCAGAATTACCCATGATGCAATGTTTTGATAAAATCAAATCAAAGTTTATTTGTCACGTGCGCCGAATACAACAGGTGTAGGTAGACCTTACAGTGAAATGCTTACTTACAGGCTGTAACCAATAGTGCAAAAAAGGTATTAGGTGAATAATAGGTAGGTAAAGAAATAAAACAACAGTAAAATGGCAGGCTATATACAGTAGCGAGGCTATAAAAGTAGCGAGGCTACATACAGACACCGGTTAGTCAGACTGATTGAGGTAAAAATCAAATCAAATCAAATTTTATTTGTCACATACACATGGTTAGCAGATGTTAATGCGAGTGTAGCGAAATGCTTGTGCTTCTAGTTCCGACAATGCAGTAATAACGAGCAAGTAATCTAACTAACAATTCCAAAAAAAAACTACTGTCTTATACACAGTGTAAGGGGATAAAGAATATGTACATAAGGATATATGAATGAGTGATGGTACAGAGCAGCATAGGCAAGATACAGTAGATGATATCAGTACAGTATATACATATGAGATAAGTATGTAAACCAAGTGGCATAGTTAAAGTGGCTAGTGATACATGTATTACATAAGGATGCAGTCGATGATATAGAGTACAGTATCAACGTATGCATATGAGATGAACAATGTAGGGTAAGTAACATTATATAAGGTAGCATTGTTTAAAGTGGCTAGTGATATATTTACATCATTTCCCATCAATTCCCATGATTAAAGTGGCTGGAGTAGAGTCAGTGTCATTGACAGTGTGTTGGCAGTAGCCACTCAATGTTAGTGGTGGCTGTTTAACAGTCTGATGGCCTTGAGATAGAAGCTGTTTTTCAGTCTCTCGGTCCCAGCTTTGATGCACCTGTACTGACCTCGCCTTCTGGATGACAGCGGGGTGAACAGGCAGTGGCTCGGGTGGTTGATGTCCTTGATGATCTTTATGGCCTTCCTGACATCGGGTGGTGTATGTCCTGGAGGGCAGGTAGTTTGCCCCGGTGATGCGTTGTGCAACCTCACTACCCTCTGGAGAGCCTTACGGTTGAGGGCAGTTGCCATACCAGGCGGTGATACAGCCCGCCAGGATGCTCTCGATTGTGCATCTGTAGAAGTTTGTGAGTGCTTTTGGTGACAAGCCGAATTTCTTCAGCCTCCTGAGGTAGTATGTACATGTAGATATGATTAAAGTGACTATGCATATATGATGAACAGAGCGTAGCAGTAGCGTAAAAGAGGGGTTGGCGGGTGGTGGGACACAATGCAGATAGTCTGTGTAGCCAATGTGCTGGAGCAGTGGTTGGTCGGGCTAATTGAGGTAGTATGTCCATAGTTAAAGTGACTATGCATATATGATAAACGGATAGTAGCAGCAGCGTAAAAAGAGGGGTTGGGGTTGGGGGGGGCACATGATGCAAATAGTCCGGGTAGCCATTTGATTACCTGTTCAGGAGTCTTAAGACTTGGGGGTAAAAACTGTTGAGAAGCCTTTTGGTCCTAGACTTGGCACTCCGGTACCGCTTGCCATGCGGTAGTAGAGAGAACATTCTATGGCTGGGGTGGCTGGGGTCTTTGACAATTTTTCGGGCCTTCCTCTGACACCACCTGGTGTAGAGGTCCTGGATGGCAGGCAGCCTAGCCCCAGTGATGTACTGGGCCATACACACTACCCTCTGTAGTGCCTTGTGGTCGGAGGCCGAGCAATTGCCGTACCAGGCAGTGATGCAACCAGGATGCCCGCGCGATGTTGCAGCTGTAGAACATTTTGAGGATCTCAGGACCCATGCCAAATCTTTTCAGTCTCCTGAGGGGAAATAGGCTTTGTCGTGCCCTCTTCACGACTGTCTTGGTGTGTTTAGACCATTCTAGTTTGTTGTTGATGTGGACACCAAGGAACTTGAAGCTCTCAACCTGCTCCACTACAGCCCTGTCGATGAGAATGGGGGTTGTGCTTGGTTCAGGGATGTAATGTTGCTGTGAGCCACGGGTGAGTCAGGTATAAACCTGCAGCTGCTCAGACATGTACACACACACATGCACATAAACACACATGCACGTACAAATAGAGCTCAAAAACAAGGCCTCTGGGCTACCTTCCTCCTCTTCAAAACAAAAAGACATCAAGACAGCCAAAGGGAATCTGATGGCATGGCCTCACTTTGACTCTTTTCTTACCTTGACTGAAAGGGGCCACTCATCAGACAGCTGCTCACAGGGCTTCTTTAGGTGTTATCGAGCAGAGACATTCTTCTTATATTCAATCCCTTGCCTCCAGGATTATAGGCAGGGCCTGGAGGACATTTTCCTACTTGTATGAATGAATTATATTCAATACAAGGTCACAGTCGTTAGAATGCAGGATCGGGTGATGAGTCCCCATGATAAACATCTCATGCAAAATTGAATAAGAAAAGACAATACCACAGTCCTAACTTTGCAATGTATATTATCCAATTCACATTTATTCTGGCAATAATACCAATAATGTGTAAAGAAGTGCTGCAAATGTACTGTTAAGGCTCACAATGACTGCCTCACAAGAGCTGGAGGTTTAGAATAGACTGTCTATTCAAAATCCTCATCCAAATCCCCCTAACAACACATCTCACGCACACCAAGCTAACATTAGACTTATATTAGACATCTGTTATGTAAATGAAAGTTTAACACTACCCTATGGACTGTGGCCAAACAGATGACCTGTCCAATTCAACATTTGGTTACATTTTTAAGTGTAATGTAGTCTTGGATGACCAGTTCAATTCCACATTGATATGGTTCTTAAACATAATGTATAATGGTCCTGTCATATTGTCCTGAGGGTCAAATAAGGGATGGGGTCATAAAGGGTCAGAGTTCAGAGTTAATGAAATGGCCCCAGTGCTCCCTCCTTGCAGTCAGTGTCCTCTTATTAAAGAGAGAAAATCAATTAGACAGATTAACTATTTAGTGACAATCCAGGATCCTATTCCTATTCATTAGGCACCAAACGGAAGAAAACGGACTAAAACGGGGAAGGATCACCAGAACAGGTCCAATCAGAAACGCTTGTTTTTGTTTTCCGTTTCAAAATGTTTTGCGACAGTGTGTCCTAATGAATAGGACCAGGTGTCCAATCTGCCCCGTGGGTCCTGTCTGTACTGGGGTGGGGGAAAGAATGGAGAAGGGGGCTCTAGCAGAAATGAAGAGAGACAATAAAACAGACAGACAGCAAGAATGTGAAGCAGCTTGATCTTGAGACTCTTCTTCTTCTTACAAGATGGGATTTTCACAGAACATGAAAGCAAAGCTACAGTCAAAGTACCTGAAGGTATAAAAACCAAAGCTTACCTCTTAAATAAATCTTAGAAAGGAACAAACCGTTTTTCTTCCTTTTTCTTCCAGTTGCTGCTGCTTTTAGACTCCTCCTCCAGTGGGAGTGTGACAGTGCAGTGAAGGGAAAAGGTTTTGCTCAGCCTGCGGCGAATCCTCATGGTAGCAACCTGATGGCAGGCGACGGTGATCCGCTAGACTCTGTGTTTGCGTTTGTGTGAGTGTTTATGTTTGTGTGAGTGTTTGTGAGTGTGAGTGTGTGTGTGTGTTTGTGAGTGTGTGTGTGTGTGTTTGTGAGTCTGTGTGTGTGTGTGTGTGTGTTGTGTGTGTGTGTGTCTGTGTGTGTGTGTGTGTGTGTGTGTGTGTGTGTGTGTGTGTGTGTGTGTGTGTGTTTGTGTGTGTGTGTGTGTGTGTGTGTGTGTGTGTGTGTGTTTGTGTGTGTGTGTGTGTGTGTGTGTTTGTGAGTCTGTGTGTGTGTGTGTATGTGTGTGTGTGTGTGTGTGTGTGTGTGTGTGTGTGAGTGTTTGTGAGTCTGTGTGTGTGTGTGTGTGTGTGTGTGTGTGTGTGTTTGTGAGTCTGTGTGTGTGGTGTGTGTGTGTGTGTGTGTGTGTGTGTGTGAGTCTGTGTGTGTGTGTGTATGTCTCTGTGTGTGTGTGAGTGTTTGTGAGTGTGTTATCTGTGTGTGTGTGTTTGATGTGTGTGTGTGTGTGTGTGTGTGTTTGATCTGTTCAGTGTGGATTACAGGAGACATGTCTCTAGTTATCTGTGAGATGTGAGATCTGTTCAGTGTGGAACAGGAGAGCAAAGAAGTGAGAGAAGTGGAGTATAAAATTATAGATTTTGTTATTTTCAGAAAGGACCTTAAGAGAGGAGCTAAAATTAGCAGCTGTGTGATGTAATGGGTTTTGACCAACAGCCAACAACATCTTACATCTATTTGTGGGCACAGATAATAATACAACAACTGCTGCTTGGAGGTTTTTATGAGCTTCATCTATGAGTCATTCCTGGATCTCTGTGCAGTCAAGAGAGACACAGTTGTGTTTCTATGATATTTGTCCACCAGACACTGTTCACCTCAAGACAAAACAAGCCACAGGAAGACCGTAGGGAGGATCAAAGAACTCCCCTGAGAGGACAAATAATCCTGCCAGTCCTGGGGTAATTCACACACCCGTTCAGACCTCTGCTCTCCCCGGCTAATTACTTTTACCCTAACTATCACAAAACTCTGCTGTTTCAATCCGTTTCCCTGCTCCCTGTTTTAAAGTCATAAAGCCTGATGACTCTCCTCATGAGTTTGGCCATTAAGGAGAAAAGAAAATGGACTAGATAATCTGGGTAGAGGAGGTCTGTTTGTTTGTGTGTGTGTGTGTGTGCACCAGGTAGGATGACTCTATCAAGTCCCTAATGGAGAAACCCTGCTGGGGGGAGGTACTTGTCGTCTGGAAGAGGGTAGTGAGAGGGAGCACAGACCCACATTACAAGCCCAAATGGCCCTATTGTCAACACGCAGTGGAAAAACTGCCCATGCTAGATTAGATAACCTAGGGCCCTCAACAACAACAATGAGGCTGTGTGAGAGAGAGAGAGAGAGAGAGAGAGAGAGAGAGAGAGAGAGAGAGAGAGAGAGAGAGACAGAGAGAGAGAGAGAGAGAGAGAGAAGAAAGATAGAAATAGAAATGACGATAAATGTGTGACTGAAAACAGATGATTTCCTATTTAACAGTCCATTGAGTTCCCCCATTATTCTGGGTCCTGGCTGGAGCCATGATGGTGGCAGTAGTTTCCCCCTGGTTCACAATAACAGCCATCTGCAGCCACACACTGCTGCTTCAATTTCCCCACAATGGAGCCACTGAGAATATCAGACATGCTGCAGTCCACTGGAGAGTGCGTGTACACTGGAGTGTGTGTCTATGCTTGTGTGTGGGTGTGTGTCTGTGTGTGTGTGCACAGTACCCTGCCCGACAGACTAACAGCAATCAACAGCCCACCCATCACCATCTCAGTAATAGGGAGAATGGGTTCAATAGGCGACATTGTCAACAGATGTTTTCTGTGGAAATGATCTTGCAGTGAAAATTGGAGGGACTTTTCATTTTCTAGTCTGACAGAATAGCATCCAGTAATGGAGGAATAGCGGGAGAGAGGGGAAGAGGAATAGAGAGAGAGAGGGGAAGAGGGAGAGAGGGGAAGAGGGAGAGAGAGAGAGAGGGGAAGAGGGAGAGAGGGGAAGAGGAATAGAGGGAGAGAGGGGAAGAGGGAGAGAGGGGAAGAGGAATAGAGGGAGAGAGGGGAAGAGGGAGAGAGGGGAAGAGGAATAGAGGGAGAGAGGGGAAGAGGGAGAGAGGGGAAGAGGAATAGAGGGAGAGAGGGGAAGAGGAAATAGAGGGAGAGAGGGAAGAGGAATAGAGGGAGAGAGGGGAAGCGGAATAGAGGGAGAGGGAGAGAGGGGAAGAGGGAGAGAGGGGAAGAGGAATAGAGAGGGAGGGAGAGAGGGGAAGAGGAATAGAGGGAGAGAGGGGAAGAGGGAGAGAGGGGAAGAGGAGAAGTGGGAGAGAGGGGAAGGGGGATAGAGGGAGAGAGGGGAAGAGGAAGAGAAGGGAAGAGGAGAAGAGGGAGAGAGGGGAAGAGGAATAGAGGGAGATGGAGAGATGGGAAGATAAGGAGAAAGGGGAAGAGGGGTAGAGGGGAAGAGGAGAAGTGGGAGAGAGGGGAAGAGGAATAGAGGGAGAGAGGGGAAGAGGAGAAGAGGGAGAGAGGGGAAGAGGAATAGAGGGAGAGAGGGGAAGAGGAGAAGAGGGAGAGAGGGGAAGAGGAATAGAGGGAGAGAGGGGAAGAGGAGAAGAGGGAGAGAGGGGAAGAGGAATAGAGGGAGAGAGGGGAAGAGGAAGAGGAGAAGAGGGAGAGAGGGGAAGAGGAATAGAGGGAGATGGAGAGATGGGAAGATAAGGAGAGAGGGGTAGAGGGGTAGAGGGAACAGGGAGAGAGGGGAAGAGGAATAGAGGGAGAGAAGGAGAGAGGGGAAGAGGGAGAGAGGGAAGAGAGAGAGAGAGAGAGAGAGAGGGGGGGAAGAGGAATAGAGGGAGAGAGCAGAAGAGGGAGAGAAGGAGAGAGGGGAAGACGGAGAGACGGGAAGAGGAATAGAGGGAGAGAGGGGATGAGGGAGAGAAGGAGAGAGGGGAAGACGGAGAGACGGGAAGAGGAATAGAGGGAGAGAGGGGATGAGGAGAAGAGGGAGAGAGGGGAAGAGGAATAGAGGGAGAGAGGGGAAGAGGAAGAGAAGGGAAGAGGAGAAGAGGGAGAGAGGGGAAGAGGAATAGAGGGAGATGGAGAGATGGGAAGATAAGGAGAGAGGGGTAGAGGGGTAGAGGGGAACAGGGAGAGAGGGAAGAGGAATAGAGGGAGAGAAGGAGAGAGGGGAAGAGGGAGAGAGGGGAAGAGAGAGAGAGAGAGAGAGAGAGGGGGGGGGAAGAGGAATAGAGGGAGAGAGCAGAAGAGGGAGAGAAGGAGAGAGGGGAAGACGGAGAGACGGGAAGAGGAATAGAGGGAGAGAGGGGATGAGGGAAAGAAGGAGAGAGGGGAAGACGGAGAGACGGGAAGAGGAATAGAGGGAGAGAGGGGATGAGGGAGAGGAGAGAGGGGAAGAGGGAGAGAAGGAGAGAGGGGAAGAGGGAGAGAAGGAGAGAGGGGAAGAGGGAGAGAAGGAGAGAGGGGAAGAGGGAGAGAAAGAGAGAGGGAGAGAGCTTTTCATGTTCGCTTCACACCCATTGTGTCTGACTCTGGTGTGTGGTAACAGACTGTAATGGTGGACCAGAATTGTTTTATTTGTTTTTCCTGTTTAATAAAACCCATAGATCCAGAAACAAATACCAACAGATACCAGGTAGCAGTTTTAATGTGTGCACAAGTCTTAGTAATACTATCACAGTCAAGGAAGGGGAAACACACACATCCATCAGTGTGCTTGGGCGCGTGAGCTCGTGAGAGGAGGGAAAAGGAGAGAGAAAGAAGAGACAGAAAGTGTAAGACAAAGAGAGATAGAAAGAACAAGAGAGAGACAGAGGGGCAGACAGAGAGTTGGTGAGAGGGAGAAGGAGAGAGAGAAAGAGGGATAGCCAGATGGAGAGATGGTGGGAGATTGGGGAATGTGACACTGAGACTGTGTGGAGGATAATGAGACACAGTGGCAGCCTGGGCCTCGGTATGCTTTAGGACTGTTTGCCAAACAATGAGGCCCTGCAAACCCAATTAAAGGGCAGATTTCCCCCAGGAAGAAAGAAAATGTGAAATTATCCCTGCTTGTTAAAGCTGTCACTTAATTTCAATCAAATTATTACTTATGATCCCAGGGACCTCTCGGCTAATTGTTTTTTTCTCTCTCTCTCTCCTCTGTTTAGGTTTCAGTGACAGGAAGAGGCTGTTCTCTGTCTGGTGAATGGGTTTATCATAGATAGCGGAGCATTTACTATTCGATGTGTGTCTAACTTTAGGATGCATCATTTCTCTACTGTGGCTTACGGCCAATATTCATTGTAAAGTGAACTGCAATGTGATCCTTTTTTACAGTGTCAGCAGTAGGGGCTATATTTAGATGGTTGTACTTTGTATTTCTCGATGGCTGATTATCGAGGTCCACATTTTTCCCTTTTGCATCCGTTTCCTTTTTCATGCAACTTTTCTGTTGGTTATCTTCACTAGGGTAGGGGGCAGCATTCGGAATTTTGGATGAAAAGCGTGCCGAAATTAAACTGCCGGCTACTCAGGCCCAGAAGATAGGATATGCATATAATTAGTAGATTTGGATAGAAAACACTCGACAGTTTCCAAAACTGTTAAGATAATGTCTGTGAGTATAACAGAACTGATATGGTAGGTGAAAACCTGAGGAAAATCCAACCAGGAAGTACTATTATTTTGAAAGGCTGTTTTTCCATTGAAAGCCTATCCACCATACAAAGACTTAGGACCCAGTTCGCGATCTCTATGGCTTCCCCTACATGTGGCCAGTCTTTAGGCATTGTTTCAGGCTTTTACTCTGAAAAAAATGAGGGAGATACAGCACTTTCAATCAGTGGCCAGTGGACATTTCCATTCATCAGCCATGCTCCTGATCAGGAATTCACCTTTCTTGTTTCTCCTTTCCTATTGACTAAGTTTTGTCCGGTTGGAATATTATTGATTATTTATGACAAAAACAACCGGAGGATTGATTTTAAACATTGTTTGGCATGTTTCTACTAACTTTTATTGTACTTTTTTCAACTTTTCGTCTGGACTTAGTGCACGTGCCTTAAGCATTTGGATTACTTGACAAAACGTGCAAACAAAAAGGAGGTATTTGGTCATAAAGAGGGACATTATCGAACAAAACAAACATTTATTGTCTAACATGGAGACCTGGGAGTGCCACCAGATGAAGATCATCAAAGGTAAGTGATTCATTTTAAATCTATATCTGACTTTTGTGACACTCTCCTTGGCTGGAAAATGGCTGTATGGGTTTCTGTGGCTAGGTGCATACCTAACATAATCGCAAAGTGTGCTTTCTCCGTAAAGCCTTTTTGAAATCGGACACTTTAGTTGGATTTACAAGAAGTTTATCTTTAAAATGGTGTATAATACTTGTATGTTTGAGGAATTGTAATTATGGGATTTCTGTTGTTTTGAATTTGGCGCCCTGCAATTTCACTGGCTGACGCTAGCATCCCACTTGTACCAGAGAGGTTATTGAGATGTCTGCCAAAGCTACATTTTGCTGTTAACAGACAGACAAAGGACTTTAATGTTCCATTGGATTATCACAGTCACATTGTGTTGAGAAACATAAACTGTTGTGGCCTTGTGCTTCACAGAGAGCAATGAGGAGTAAGTAAGTAAGCTATCCATAGACAGACAGAGGTTCTAATGTAGCTGACTACTGTGACATAGAGCTGCTATCCATAGACAGACGGAGATTCTAATGTAGCTGACTACAGTGACATAGAGCTGCTATCCATAGACTGACAGAGGTTCTAATGTAGCTGACTACTGTGACATAGAGCTGCTATCCATAGACAGGTTTTAAGGCTTTAGGGTTGTTGACTCCCAGCCTGGAGATCAGAGTGATGTCAACTTACCAACATTACCAACATAATTTGTTCGCACCACCACCCAGGGCATTTGATCTGATTCCAGAGGCCGACCCAAAACAACGTCGCCACAGAAGAGGTAGACGGAGCGGCCTTCTGGTCAGACTTTGGAGGCGCGCACACCACCCACTGCTTCTGAGAATTCAACTCGCTAATGTCCAGTCTCTAGATAACAAGGTAGACGAAATTAGGGCAAGGGTTGCTTTCCAGAGAGACATCAGGGATTGTAACATACTCTGTTTCACAGAAACATGGATCTCTCGGGATATGTTGTCGGAGTCGGTACAGCCCCCAGGATTCTTTATACGTCGCGCCAACATAAATAACATCTCTCTGGGAAGAAGAAGGGCGGTGGTGTATGCTTCATGATTAACGACTCATGGTGTAATCGTAACAATATACAGGAGCTCAAGTCCTTTTGTTCACCTGACCTAGAATTCCTCACACTCAAATGCCGACCTTATTATCTTCCAAGATAATTCTCGCCGGTTATTGTCACAGCCGTGTATATCCCCCTCAAGCCAATACCACGACGGCCCTCAAGGAATTTCACGGGACTCTATGCAAACTGGGAACCATATATCCTGAGGCTGCATTTATTGGAGCTGGGGATTTTAACAAAGCAAATTTGACAACAAGGCTACCAAAACTCTATCAGCATATTGATTGTAGCACTCATGCGGGCAATACACTGGATCACTGCTACTCTAACTTCCGCAATGCATACAAGGCCCTCCCCTGCCCTCCTTTCGGCCAATATGACCATGACTCCATTTTACTCCTCCCCTCCTATAAGAAGAAACTCAAACAGGATGTACCCATGACAAGAACAATTCAGCACTGGTCTGTCTAATCTGAGTCCATGCTTCAAGTTTGTTTTGATCATGCGGACTGGGACATGTTCCAGGGAGCCTCAGAGAATAATATTGATTCATATGCTGATTCGGTGAGTGAGTTTATAAGAAAGTGCATTGGAGATGTTGTACCCACTGTGACTATTAAAACCTACTCTAACTAGAAACTGTGGATAGATGGCGGCATTCGCGCAAAACTGAAAGTGCTTCTTCAACATCAGGAGGCTGAAGAAATTTGGCTTGCCACCTAAAACCCTCACAAACTTTTACAGATGCACAATTGAGAGCATCCTGTCGGGCTGTATCACCGCCTGGTATGGCAACTGTACCACCCACAACCGCAGGGCTCTCCAGAGGGTTGTGCAGGTCTGCACAACACATCACCGGGGGCAAACTACCTGCCCTCCAGGACACCTACACCACCCAATGTCACAGGGAGGCCAAAAAATCATCAAGGACAACAACCACCCGAGCCACTGCCTGTTCAACCCGCTACCATCCAGAAGACGAGGTCAGTATAGGTGCATCAAAGCTGGGACCGAGAGACTGAAAAACAGCTTCTGGCCACCAGACTGTTAAACAGCCGTCACTAACACAGAGAGGCTGCTGCCTACATACAGACTTGAAATCATTGGCCACTCTAACAAATGGATTACTAGTCACTTTATTAATGCCACTTTAATAATGATGTTTAAATATCTTGCAATACTCTTCCAATATGTATATACTGTATTTTATACCATCTCTTGTATCTTGCCTATGCCGCTCGGTCATTGCGCATCTATTTATTTATATGTATATATACTTATCCCATCCCTTAGATCTTTGTGTATTAGGTCGTTTTGTGGAATTTTTAGATTGTTTGTTAGATATTACTGCACTGTCAGAACTTGAAGCACAGGCATTTCGCTACACTCGCAATAACATCTGCTAACCATGTGTATGTGACCAATAAAATGTGATTTGATTTGATTGTATCACTAATGAAAGTCTTCTGTGATTTAATATGGAGGAAGAAGAGCAGATCAGTTGCTGTGAATGAGCACTGTTTTGCTATTGAGAGGAAGGCCTTCCTGAAAGCCACACAGAGCTACGCTGCAGCAGTAAATCAACACTATAACTATTCCAGAGGGGAAAAGGGTCTCGTCTTGAATTGACTTCCTCCATGACAGAGTTTGGAGAGATGAGTTCACACATACTGTTTAATCTAGATGCGCACGCACGCACACACACACACACACACACACACACACACACACACACACACACACACTGCCCATGGAATACGGGAATGCAAGGCTTATTGTGTACATGATTTAAACTTACTGTAGAAACACAATCATTGCTTAAACTTACTATAGTAACACAAAAACCTTGCATCCATCGGGACACAAATGCAAGCCTACAGATCAATTAAAATCAAGTCACATTTTATTTGTCACCTGGCTCAGAAACAATAATGTGTGTGTGTGTGTGTGTGTGTGTGTGTGTGTGTCTGTGTGTGTGTCAGTGTGTGTGTGTGTGTGTGTCAGTGAGTGTGTGGACAGAGTCCAGTGTGTGCCCATACTGTCAGTCTATCTGACACAGATCACTAAGAAACATGCCTCCGATTCCTACAGACAGATATTTCTAGCATGAATACTTCAAAAGAGGTTCCCTCGGCAGTCTTCAATCTTCCCACCCTGAGGAAATCTGAAGCAGAGGATTAGCTTTTCTAATTTGTGAATTGAAACTTGCGTCATTGTCTCCATTTAATCAGGACCTTGTTTCAGACCTGCAACAAAAAAAGCTTGAGGAAGGAAGGAAGGAAGGGAAGGCAGAGAGAAAGGGAGAAACACACAGTGGTGTATTATAGAGAAATGGATTAAAAATAATATCATATCACACTCTGTTGAAAAGAGGCCTAATCTGGTGGAGGAGAATGGAAGGAAGATTCCATTGAACAGAAGAATAATTAAGGGAAATCTATTACGGCTTTGCTAATGAATTTAAATAGGAAGAGATCCATCTCTCCAAGGTAACTATGGGCTCCATGAGAAGATAATAGAGCTGAAGAAATCATCACTTCACTGTTAATGTCTAAAGCTGTACAGCACATGGCTGTAACACTCTAGTAATGAGGCTGCAGGCTGTAGTGCTGTGTTGTGGAGCTAATGCTATAGATAGTATGGTGCATAATATGATGTTGTATTTATCCACTGAATGACTGGTGCTACTGGCTGTAGTGCTGTACAGTAGTATGGTGTACTGGTGCATATGATGCTGCCATTCTCTACTCAAATATTGTTTTGTTTATCAAATCAATCAATTCAAACTTTATTTGTCACATGCGCCGAATACAACCGTGAAATGATACTGACATGCCCTCAATCAACAGTGCAGTTCAAGAAGGTTTAAGAAAATATTTACCAAATAAACGGAAGTAAAAAAGTAACACAATATACAAAAAGTAACACAATAAATAACAATAATGAGGCTATATACAGGGGGTACCGGTAGTGAGTCAATGTGCAGGGGTACAGGTTAGTTGAGGTAATTAGTCTGTGTGTGTGTGTGTGTGGGGGGGGGTCAATGTAAATATTCTGGTGGCCATTTGATTAATTGTTCAGCAGTCTTATGGCTTGGGGGTAGAAGCTGTTAAGGAGCCTTTTGGTCCTAGACTTGGCGCTCTGGTACCGCTTGCAGTGCGGTAGCAGAGAAAATAGTCTATGACTTGAGTGACTGAAGTCTCTGACTATTTTATGGGCTTTCCTCTGACAGGTCCTATTATATAGGTCCTGGATGGCAGGAAGCTTGGCCCCAGTGATGTACTGAGCCGTACGCACTACCCTCTGCAGTGCCTTACGGTCAGATGCCGAGCAGTTGCCATACCAGGCGGTGATGCAACCGGTCAGGATGCTCTCGATGGTGCAGTTGTAGAATGGTGGTGCAGTTGTAGAGGATCTGAGGACACATACCAAATTTTTTCAGTCTCCCGAGGAGGAAAAGGTTTTGTCGTGCCCTCTTCACGACTGTCTTGGTGTGTTTGGACTATGATAGTTCATTGGTGATGTGGACACCAAGGAACTTGAAGCTCTCGACCCGCTCCACTACAGCCCCGTCGATGATAACGGGGGCCTGTTCGGCCTGCCTTTTCCTGTCGTCCACGATCAATACCTTTGTCTTGCTCACATTGAGGGAGAGGTTGTAGTCCTGGCACCACACTGCCAGGTCTCTGACCTCCTCCCTATAGGCCGTCTCATCGTTGTCGGTGATCAGGCCTACCACTTTTGTGTCGTCAGCAAACTTAATGATGGTGTTGGATTCGTGTTTGGCCACACAGTCGTAGGTGAACAGGGAGTACAGGACATCTACATAGCTGTTGTGTATTTTGATGGTTTATGTTTGCTATAGTTCCTTGAGATCTTTGGTAAACGGAATCCCTTGAGACACGTACATTATGTAAATATTTGCCCAAATCCTTTAATGATTTAAATAATGGCATTTTGTTTGATGTGTAATTTTTTTGGTAAGTCATCATTGTGTGAGATGGCCATCATCTGAGAATTTGAGGTGGGAACAACATTTGGATATGTATATAAACTCAGCAAAAAAAGAAACGTCCTCTCACTGTCAACTGCGTTTATTTTCAGCAAACTTAACATGTAAATATTTATAATATATAATGTTTACATACCCTACATTACTCATCTCATATGTATATGTATATACTGCACTCTATATCATCTACTGCATCTTTATGTAATACATGTATCACTAGCCACTTTAAACTATGCCACTTTGTTTATATACCCTACATTACTCATCTCATATGTATATACTGTACTCGATACCATCTACTGCATCTTGCCTATGCCGTTCTGTACCATCAATCATTCATATATCTTTATGTACATATTCTTTATCCCTTTACACTTGTGTGTATAAGGTAGTAGTTTTGGAATTGTTAGGTTAGATTACTCGTTTGTTATTACTGCATTGTCGGAACTAGAAGCACAAGCATTTCACTACCCTCACATTAACATCTAATAACCATGTGTATGTGACAAATAAATACATTTGATTTGATATTTGTATGAACATAAGAATCAACAACTGAGACAAACTGAACAAGTTCCACAGACATGTGACTATCACAAATGGAATAATGTGTCCCTGAACAAAGGGGAGTCAAAATCAAAAGTAACAGTTTTGGCGTGTCTTTGGCTATGCCGGATTAAGTGATATGATATGCTATTCTATAAAATGCTTTCTCTGTAATTAATATTACCTGATTGATCTAATCATGTAAATGTAATTAACTAGAAAGTCGGGGCACCACAAAATAATATTTATAGAGCAGTTATATTCCGAATAAACTCTTAAAGACCTAGTAATATTTTATATCAATACCAGTCAATATTAATCATCACCTTATTTCAGTCTCATCTGAAAGTTGTAAATTATTGGTTATTTTCACGAACCCTGGCTAACAAGTTGAACCAGCAATGCAAAATTGGGCTCAATTATTTATTTACTAAATACCTGACTAATCACACAGAATTACATATACACAGAATGAATCATACCTTGATTACAAATTATGTCATAAAGGAAAATGTCCCTAGCGGACGGAACAGATATGACAGCTGGTTACACAAAGAAAATGGGTCTGGGTTTGAGTGAAAGAGCGGGAAGACTGAAGAACAAAGGGAGAAGCGATGTCTCTATCTGGCCGTAGGCAGCTACTCTATTGTAAATACAGAAACTTATGCATTCTAAATTACCGCGCATTTGGAAAAGGAAAATGCAATAAATATTTACTCTGAGCTGCGCTTTGGTAGGTTGGTCGTAGATGCTGGTCGTGTTGGGCAACAGAGATCCCCCTGTCCTCGGAAGAATGTCTCTGGTGGTAAATTGGATACGTTGTAGTAATATTGTTGAGTGGTAGACGGAATACTCTGTCAGTTCTTTCCTAGCCCACGTTTGCAGCTGCTGTTGCTAACTCAATGGCTAGGAGGTATCACTTCTGTAGTGAATAAGAGTTCAAAGTTCATACCATTCGGAACCAAAGCTCACGCTGAGGTTGGCTTCGTTCTGTAGTTATTATCTGAACCCTTCTGACATTGGATCGTCATCCTAATGTACCCGGAACAGAAAGTTATATTGTCGTCAAGGCTTTATATAGAAAGGGAGAGGATGGCGTGTTTCATAGTTTATAACCAATGTCTCTTCACGTGGGCGGGCCACTGAGTCGGGCCTAATTCACTCATGAAAACCCAATTCTCACATTTTAGAAGCTAAAATCACATTTCATCCCATCACGAATAATTTAATATTCAAACATTTAAATTGCACAACAATTCCATGTGAATCTGATAACTATAATGTGTAGACTTTCCACTGTAGAATTTATGTCATCCTATCATTGATGAGAATGTCTCAGATGACAACCGAACTGAAATCATAATAATTAAGTACCAACGCATATGTTCAACTGGTTGGATTACTAGAACATGGTTCATTTCCCCCCACCTTCTGATGTTCCCAGAATCTCTATGAATTTTCAATAGTCACATCAGTAGGGTAGAGAGAGGAAAAAAGAGGGGGGGGGTATTTATGAAGGTCATAAACCTACCCCCAGGCCAGCATCATGACACAGTCAACAGTCAGTATCTGGTGTGGCTACCAGCTGCATTAAGTACTGCAGTGCATCTCCTCCTCATGGACTGCACCAGATTTGCCAGTTTTTGCTGTGAGATGTTACCCCACTCTTCCACCAAGGCACCTGTAAGTTCCCGGACATTTCTGGGGGGAATGGCCCTAGCCCTCACCCTCCGATCCAACAGGTCCCAGACGTGCTCAATGGGATTGAGATCCGGGATCTTCATTGGCCATGGCAGAACACTGACATTTCTGTCTTGCTGGAAATCATGCACAGAACGAGCAGTATAGCTGGTGGCATTGTCATGCTGGAGGGTCATGTCAGAAGGAGCCTGCAGGAAGGGTACCACATGAGGGAGGAGGATGTCTTCCCTGTAATGCACAGCATTGAGATTGCCTGTAATGACAACAAGCTCAGTCCGATGATGCTGTGGCACACCGCCCCAGACCATGATGGACCCTCCACCTCCAAATCGATCCCACTCCAGAGAACAGGCCTCGGTGTAACTCTCATCCCTTTGACGATAAACGCGAATCCGACCATCACCCCTGGTGAGACAAAACCGAGACTCGTCAGTGAAGGGCACTTTTTGCCAGTCCTGTCTGGTCCAGCGATGGTAAGTTTGTACCCATAGGTGACGTTGTTGCTGGTGATGTCTGGTGAGAACCTGCCTTACAATAGGCTTACAAGCCCTCAGTCTAGCCTCTCGCAACCTATTGCGGACAGTCTGAGCACTGATGGAGGGATTTTGCGTTCCTGGTGTAATTCAGGCAGTTGTTGTTGCCATCCTGTACCTGTCCCGCGGGTGTGATGTTCGGATGTACTGATCCTGTGCAGGTGTTGTTACAAGTGGTATTCCACTGCGAGGACGATCAGCTGTCCGTCCTGTCTCCCTGTAGCGCTGTCTTAGGCGTCTCAAAGTACAGACATTGCAATTTATTGCCCTGGCCACATCTGCAGTCCTCATGCCTCCTTGCAGCATGCCGAAAGCACATTGAGATGTGCAGGGACCCTGGGAATCTTTCATTTGGTGTTTTTCAGAGGCAGTAGAAAGGCCTCTTTAGTGTCCTAAGTTTTCATAACTGTGACCTTAATTGCCTACCGTAAGCTGTTAGTGTCGTTTTAGTGTCGTTTTTTTTTCACCTTTATTTGACCAGGTAGGCTAGTTGTGAACACGTTCTCATTTACAACTGCAACCTGGCCAAGAATGAAGCAAAGCATTTCGACACATACAACAACACAGAGTTACACATGGACTAAACTAACATACATTCAATAATACAGTAGTAAAACGTCTATATACAGTGTGAGCAAATGAGGTAAGACAAGGGAGGTAAAGGCAATAAATAGGCCATGGTGGCAAAGTAAATACAATATACCAATTAAACACAGCAGTGATTGCTGTGCGAGTAGAGATACTGGGGTGCAAAGGAGCAAGATAAATAAATAAATACAGTGTGGGGATGAGGTAGTTGGATGGGCTATTTACAGATGGGCTATGTATAGGTACAGTGATCTGTGAGCTGCTCTGACAGCTGGTGCTTAAAGCTAATGAGGGAGATATGAGTCTCCAGCTTCAGTGATTTTTGCAGTTTGTTCCAGTCATTGGCAGCAGAGAACTGGAAGGAAAGGCGGCCAAAGGAGGAATTGGCTTTGAGGGTGACCAGTGAGATATACCTGCTGGAGCGTGTGCTACGGGTGGTTGCTGCTATGGTGACCAGTGAGCTGAGATAAGGCGGGGCTTTACCTAACAGAGACTTGTAATGACCTGGAGCCATTGGGTTTGGCGACGAGTATGAAGCGAGGGCCAGCCAACGAGAGCGTACAGGTCGCAATGGTGGGTAGTATATGGGGCTTTGTAGACAAAACGGATGGCACTGTGATAGACTGCATCCAATTTGTTGAGTAGAGTGTTGGCATCGCCAACGTCGAGGATCGGTAGGATGGTCAGTTTTATGAGGGTATGTTTGGCAGCATGAGGGAAGGATGCTTTGTTGCGAAATAGGAAGCCGATTCTAGAAAATAGGAAGCCGGTTGAAGAGCATGCATTTAGTTTTACTTGCATTTAAGAGCAGTTGGAGGCAACGGAAGGAAAGTTGTATGGCATTGAAGCTTGTCTGGAGGTTAGTTAACACAGTGTCTGCGTAGAGGTGGATCAGAGAATCGCCAGCAGCAAGAGCAACATCATTGATGTATACAGAGAAGAGAGTCGGCCCGAGAATTGAACCCTGTGGCATCCCCATAGAGACTGCCAGAGGTCCGGACAACAGGCCCTCCGATTTGACACACTGAACTCTATCAGAGAAGAAGTTGGTGAACCAGGCGAGGCAGTCATTTGAGAAACCAAGGCTATTTAGTCTGCCGATAAGAATGTGGTGATTGACAGAGTCGAAAGCCTTGGCCAGGTCGATGAATACGGTTGCACAGTAATGTCTCTTATCGGTGGCGGTTATGATATCGTTTAGGAACTTGAGCGTGGCTGTGTCACACCCTGACCTGAGATATCTCTGTTTTCTTTATATTTTGATTAGGTCAGGGTGTGACTAGGGTGGGTACGCTAGTTTTGTATTGTCTAGGGTTTTTGTATTGTCTAGGGTTTTTGTAATTCTATGTTGGCCTGATATGGTTCCCAATCAGAGACGTCTGTTTATCGTTGTCTCTGATTGGGGATCATATTTAGGTAGCCATTTCCCTTTGGTGTTTGTGGGATCGTGTTCTATGTTTATTTGCCTGTCTGCACCATTCGTATAGTGTCACGTTTCGTTTGTTTTGTTGAGTTTTGGTTTTATTAAAAACATGTGGAACTCTACTCATGCTGCGCCTTGGTCTCATCTTTATAACGAATATGACAGGCTGAGGTGCAACCATGACCAGTTCTGAAACCAGATTGCATAGCGGAGATGGTACGGTGGGATTCGAAATAGTCGGTAATCTGTTAACTTGGCTTTCGATGGTTCATTGAACAAGCACCTGAAACAGTGTTTAAACCCTTTACAATGAAGATCTGTTAAGTTATTTGGATTTTTACGAATTATCTTTGAAAGACAGGGTCCTGAAAAAGGGACATTTCTTTTTTGGGGAAAACAGCGCATGCTGGTTATTAACATTCCGTGTGTAGGGTGAGAATCCTGACATTTGGTCAGTGTGTGTGTGAAAGGAAGCTTGTTGAACTTGTAGAATGGTTCATTGAGGTTACATGAGCGTGTTCAAGAGATGCCTAACCAGGATCAATAGACAGCGATGATGCTGGGCTGGAGTGGACCAGAGGAGAGGCCCTGTTCTCATCACCCAGTCATCTCTACACATTTGGGTCGCTGATTTGGAGATTTGTGATTTGTGTGTGCACAAACACATGCACACAGTTGTTGGCAACCACCAGCCAGTCATCTTCAAGACTAATTTCAGACATATGTTTCAGACGGTGATGGGGTGGAGAGAGAGAGAGAGGGAGGGAGAGCAAATTGTCATTACAATGGAAAACAACAGCCATATTAAAGCTAGGTTTAACAGTCAATCTTCTCTCCTATTGAGCCTAAGTCTCATGACCAGATTCTAATCGTTAAAGGTTAAAGGTGCAGTCGGTCTCTTACTCTGTTCTATTGTTACTTCCTTTTATTGACCGTTTTTATCTTCAAACATAAAATGACCTTTAGTTGAACAGAGATGTTTCTACATTTATCATTTGTAAGAGGTCATCAGAGGCAGATTGGAGGAGAACAGTCAGCTCCATAGGAAATATTTAGAAGTAAAATGTTTCATTTTGGTTAAAAGCAAAGAACATTAAACCATCTGGAATATGGCCTGAGGCAGTCACAGGAATAAGCAACAGCCTCAACGGAGTCCTCTCTCTGCTCAAAACTGGCGCGCACACACACACACACACACACACACACACACACACACACACACACACACACACACACACACACACACACACACACACACACACACACACACACACACACACACTCTGTCTCTGCTGTAACCACTTACCATTCTCTGAGTTGTTTAAACACTGTTTAATGTTTACTATACTGTTTGATAGTGTTGAACAGCTGCAAAACAGTATTCAAGTTGTTCAATAAAATAGAAACATCTAACATACATCAAGGGGTTTCTAGTTCATACTGAGAAAGAAACCTTCCATGGTGCCATGGAGACATTTAAATGACCTGTAGTTTGGCCCCTCCCCTATGTCTCCTCCTGAGAACCTCCACAGTCCCATAGTGCACTGCAGCTGGCCATGCCGACAACAGCCAGGGTTGATTGAAAGCTGTAGTAAGTCATTGAGTAAGTCCTTCCGTGTTCTCTCTGTCACCTTCACTCTCCCTAAGCTGCCACATACCCGTAACAAACTCCTTACTCAATATGCCAGCCCACAATAACACCCAGAGACAGGCCAATTTTATGATTCATTTAGCTCAATAAAGAGCCTTTATTAAAGTTTACTTACTTATCAGCAAAAGGCTGTGTGTGTGTTATTGGGCCTGCTCCTGCGAGCTGTGGAGAATTGGAGCTGATGGAGAGACTAGAGGTGTAGAGAAAGGGAGGAATGGATAGATTGGAGGGGGCTCACTCTGCTCCTACTGAGTATGTTACCTGGATGAGCAGGGTGTAGTCAGGATATCTGAAACACAGACACACCGATCTCATATCAACACCAGGATTCAGTTTATCTAACTCTAAATTTCACAGGAATATGCACCGTCACGATTGCCTCCACAATTAGACATCCCTCTACTTCTCCGCAGTAAGACCTACAAGAACATGGCAGTATAACACGGGCAGAGCAGAGGGGCTTGGCGTTTGTTTTGCCCACTAATAGATATCATGTCTATGGGGAAGCAAGCGGGGGGTTGAGATGGAGAGAGAATGAGAAGAAGAGAAGAGAGAGAGACGGGAGACAGAGGCGGGAGGGAAGGGGGAATGTCAGGGTGATTTAGATGTGAGTGAGAGGGGAGAGAGGTTGAGGAGACACAGGCCCGGGGCCTCAGCTCTGGCTGGTGAGAGACAGATTTTAATCAGGGAGGCTGGAGAGCCAGAGGCCCCCCAGGGGCCCTGCGCATGACATGGCATTACAGACAAAACAACACCAGCACCCAGACGACTAGCCTAGCCCCCAAATAAAAGATGACCCTGCCAACACACATCACCATCATCATCATCCAGCCCACTGCTACCTTAATCTGGCTCATCCTCCAACACTAATTAACTTCATTGAGGGGCTAAATGACACATCCTAGTTTAACTTCATTGAGGGGCTAAATGACACATCCTAGTTTAAATTCATTGAGGGGCTAAATGACACATCCTAGTTTAACTTCATTGAGGGGATAAATGACACATCCTAGTTTAAATTCATTGAGGGGCTAAATGACACATCCTAGTTTAACTTCATTGAGGGGCTAAATGACACATCCTAGTTTAACTTCATTGAGGGGATAAATGACACATCCTAGTTTAAATTCATTGAGGGGCTAAATGACACATCCTAGTTTAACTTCATTGGGGGATAAATGACACATCCTAGTTTAAATTCATTGAGGGGATAAATGACACATCCTAGTTTAACTTCATTGAGGGGATAAATGACACATCCTAGTTTAAATTGAGGGGATAAATGACACATCCTAGTTTAAATTCATTGAGGGGATAAATGACACATCCTAGTTTAACTTCATTGAGGGGATAAATGACACATCCTAGTTTAACTTCATTGAGGGGATAAATGACACATCCACATTTTTCTTTAGTCTTGTTATCTTTATTTTCTTTAATAGTAGGCCTTGCCTTGTGATTTTTGGGAATAGTCAGATCAGAGTCATCATTATATGTGATTTAAAAACTAAATCAAATAATTAGCATGTTAAGTAATGAATGAATGAATAGTTTAATTTTCATTTAACTTAGTTTCCTGCATTTTAGTTTTTTAATCTGAAGCCAATGGTCTGTCAATGGCGAGGGCAGGTTCTTTGTTTGGTGTAGTGATGCACTGTATTATCATAACGTGACATACAGTGCCTTCGGAAAGTATTTAAACCCCTTGACTTTTTAAAAACATTTTGTTACGTTACAGCTTTATTCTAAAATTGATTAAATAGCATTTTTTCCCCTCATCAATCTACATACAATACCCCATAATGACAAAGCAAAAATGGGTTTTTAGAAATTGCTGCTAATTTATTTAAATATATATATATAAATACTGTATACATCATATTTGCATACGTATTCAGACCCTTTACTCAGTACTTTGTTGAAGCACCTTTGGCAGCAATTACAGCATTGAGTCTTCTTGGGTATGACGCTTCAAGTTTCTGCAGAGATGTTCAATCGGGTTCAAGTCTGGACATTCAGAGACTTGTCCTGAAGCCACTCCTGCTTTGTCTTGGCTGTATGCTTAAGGTCGTTGTCCTGTTGGAAGGTGAACCTTCGCCCCAGTCTGAGGTCCTGAGCGCTCTGGAGCAGGTTTTCGTCAAGGATTTCTCTATACTTTCTCCGTTCATCTTTCCCTCGATCCTGACTAGTCTCCCAGTCCCTGCCACTGAAAAACATCCCCACAGCATGATGCTGGCACCACCATGCTTCACCGTAGGGATGGTGCCAGGTTTCCTCCAAATATTGTCTTCCGGCGCCGACAGAGATGGACGCCTCGCTTCGCGTTCCTGGGACACTATGCAGTATTTTTTTTTTTTTTACGTGTTATTTCTTACATTGGTACCTATGTTCTGCCTTCCACCCAGGACAATGGATCGGATCCCAGCCGGCGACCCAAAACAACGACGTCGTAAAAGAGGCAAACGAAGCGGTCTTCTGGTCAGGCTCCGGAGACGGGCACATCTCGCACCACTCCCTAGCATACTACTCGCCAATGTCCAGTTTCTTGACAACAAGGTTGATGAAATCCGAGCATGGGTAGCATTCCAGAGAGACATCAGAGACTGTAATGTTCTTTGCTTCACGGAAACATGGCTCACTCAAGAGACAGCTGGTTTCTTCACGCATCGCGCCGACAGAAACAAACATCTTTGTGGTAAGAAGAGGGGCCTTATGATTAAACAGAAACCGTGGATTAATGGCAGCATTCGTGCAAAACTGAAAGCGCAAACCATTGCTTTTAATCAGGGCAAGGTGTCTGGTAACATGACTGAATACAAACAGTGTAGCTATTCCCTCCGCAAGGCAATCAAACAAGCTAAGCGTCAGTATAGAGACAAAGTAGAGTCGCAATTCAACGGCTCAGACACAAGAGGTATGTGGCAGGGTCTACAGTCAATCACGGATTAAAAAAGAAAACCAGCGCCGTCGCGGACCAGGATGTCTTGCTCCCAGACAGACTAAATCACTTTTTTGTTCAATTTGAGGACAATACAGTGCCACTGACAAGACCCGCTACCAAAACCTGTGGACTCTCCTTCACTGCAGCCGATGTGACTCACAAACTTCTACAGATGCACAATCGAGAGCATCCTGTCGGGCTGTATCACCGCCTGGTACGCCTGCACAACGCATCACCGGGGGAAAACTACCTGCCGTCCAGGACACCTACACCACCCGATGTCACAGGAAGGCCATAAAGATCATCAAGGACAACAACCACCCGAGCCACTGTCTGTTCACCCCGCTATCATCCAGAAGGCGAAGTCAGTACAGGTGCATCAAAGCAGGGACCGAGAGACTGAAAAACAGCTTCTATCTCAAGGCCATCAGACTGTTAAACAGCCACCACTAACACTGTAGTTCTTGACCAGGAGAGTCTTTCTGTGCCTTTTGCCAAAGTGGGCTGTCATGTGCCTTTTACTGAGGAGTGGCTTCTGTCTAGCCACTCTACAATAAAGGTCTAATTGGTGTAGTGCTGATGGTTGTCCTTCTGGAAGATTCTCCCATCTTCACAGAGGAACTCTAGAGCTCTGTCAGAGTCACCATCAGTTTCTTGGTCACCTCCCTGACCAAGGCCCTTCTCCCCCGATTGCTCAGTTTGGCCAGCTCTTGGACGAGTCTTGGTGGTTCCAACCTTCTTCCTTTTAAGAATGATGGAGGCCACTATGGTCTTGGAGACCTTCAATGCTGCAGACATCTTTTGGTACCCTTCCCCAGATCTGTGCCTCGACACAATCCTGTCTCAGACCTCTACGGACAATTAATTTGACATCATGGCTTGGTTTTTGCTCTGACCATGCACTGTCAACTGTGGGACCTATATAGACAGGTGTGTGCCTTTCCAAATCATCTCCAATCAATTGAATTTACCACAGGTGGAATCCAATCAAGGATCATTAATGGAAACAACTACATTTCGAGTCTCAAAGCGAAGGGTCTGAATTCTTAGCTAAATAAGGTTTTTCTGTTTTGTGGTTTCATACATTTGAAAAAATATCTAAAACCTGTTTTTTGCTTTGTCATTATGGGGTATTGTGTGTAGATTGCTGAGGATTTATTTTTATTTAATCAATTTTAGAATAAGGCTGTAACTTAACAATATGTGGAAAAGGTCAAGGGGTCTGAATACTTTCTCTGACTTATCTCTCAGGGAGAGAGGGAGGGAGAGAGAGAGAGAGAGAGAGAGAGAGAGAGAGAGAGAGAGAGAGAGACAGAGAGAGAGAGACAGAGAGACAGAGAGACAGAGAGACAGAGAGAGAGAGAGACAGAGAGAGAGAGAGAGAGAGAGAGCACAGGAGAGAGAGAGAGAGAGAGAGAGAGAGAGAGAGAGAGAGAGAGAGAGAGAGAGACAGAGAGACAGAGAGAGACAGAGAGCAGGAGAGAGAGAGAGAGAGAGACAGAGAGAGAGAGAGACAGAGAGAGAGAGCACAGGAGAGAGAGAGAGAGAGAGAGGAGAGAGAGAGAGAGAGAGAGAGAGAGAGAGAGAGAGCGAGCACAGGAGAGAGAGAGAGAGACAGGAGAGAGAGAGAGAGAGAGAGGAGAGAGAGAGAGAGAGAGAGAGAGCGCACAGGAGAGAGAGCGAGAGCGTGCAGGGGAGAGAGAAGAGAAGGAGGCAGATTGAGGCAGAAGAATAGACAGCGTCAGGTGTAATGTTCATATTGGCTGACACAAGGGAAAAGCCAGCTTTTAAAGCGTTTAGCTTTAATTTCATTCAGGAGTGACATAATTGATTTTAATGAGATGTTTATAGAGTGAAGTGGTGCTGTTGCTAAATCATTTGCAAGGCTTGCTGCCTGCTTGGTTCTTCAGAGGCTCACACAGCACTGGGGAAAAGAGAGAAAAGCACTCAAGCATTCACTGCCAAAATTCACACAGTTCCCCTTCCCCCCCACCCACCCACACTTCCTGTCTTTCTTCACTTTCACTTTTTACATCGATTCAACCTTGTGTAAACTAGCTGAATTAGTATTTTTTCTTGGTAATACTTTTTTCTTATTTACATGTTGTTTTTCTTTCTTTTCTGCACTAGTTATAGTAGATCCACATTGGTGCTAGTTGTCCATTAGGAACTGGCTGTAGGGCTGCTAATTGCGGCAGCATTGTTCCCTGTGAATGTCCATTTGAGTTGTGTGTTTCTCGTCCCACAAACCACCCGCTAGCATCCAACACACTTTTACCACAGTGAAAAATCACAGTGTCAGCAGTAGTAATAATGGCATCTCAGACTTAAACCACCCTCCCCACTTCCCCGTCCCAGCCAGCCCACTCCGTGGCCCACCTTCTCTGCACTGTGATTGACAGGTGCCACACTAAACCAGAGTGATTATAAAGACACTTCTCTCTGGGTTACTGAGGCAGTGTGGACAGCATAGAATTGCCCCTTACCTATCCTTCACCCCCTCCACCCCTCAGGAAAAGACAGACTGCCACTCTGCAGCTGGCGACCACACCATTCCACCCCCCCGTCCTCCAGAGTGTCACCCACCCTGCAGCAGCTTCACTTCTCTTTTATCAACACCTTCTAAAATAGACATTATTAATATCACACATTTTATTCCTAAACTCCCACACCATGACACGACTGACAGTAACCACCCACAACACCATATTATCATCCAAACTGCCGTCGCAATCGCTTCCGGCAAACAATCAGGACAAGGGTGGGGAAATGACAGGTTTAGGTCCTGATTTATTCAGCAGAACTGCGGTTTCCAACGGCAACCCTCAGGCATGATGTCCATACAACAAACGTAAGGAGCTATTTTGATTGCTTTCCAATCAAGCGAGACAAACACTAATTCGATTTTTTTGAGGGACTGTGGAATTAGGGGTGTGGAACTTGGAGCGTGGATGACTGGCATTTCTCTCTGATAAGTTCCTCTCATATCAGTCTCCTTACGCACTTCTGTTTACTGTCAGCCGTTTATTATTACAGAGAGTGAAGGAGTAAGCTGCAGATTCTGAGAGAGTCCCAAACGCCACCTTATTCCCTATAAAGTACAGTGCTTTTGACCAGGGCCCATAGGGCACTATGTAGGGAATAGGGTGCCATTTGGTACATAGCCAGTGTGTTTTCAGAGATTAGAGATGTCTGGGTTTATCATACCTTTTTATGATTGTTTGTCTAATGTGCTGTGTGCTGTAGATGTCATGTCACCATGGTTATTTGGCATATTAGAAAATAGCCCTTTCTTTGCTTCTCTTGCCCTCTTCCCTGTTCCTTTCTCTCCTCTCTCTTTGTTTCCTATAATAACATTGTGCATCTTCATGGTGGAAGTCTCACAGTACAACTAAGTTAGGTAGGCAACGAGGATGCAACAGTTTGAATGGTTGACATCCCAATGAAATTAGATCTATATGACACAGACATTCCATTGACTGTGATGTGATAATGTGATGATATGGATGATCTGTGATGTGGTTGGCGGGGATGATGACACATTGTCTCTCTTGTTGGAGACGGAAGCTGGTGTCATATTTCTGATGGTTGACATCCCACTGAGTTGGTGTGATGTAGCCTATTGACGGTGATGTGATGACATGAGGACACATTCTCTCTGTTGTTTCACAAACAGACGTTGCTCTCATGAACAGATGTGGGATCTTTATTTGATCACCCTGTTGCAAGAGAACTTTCCTGCAATGCAGAACTTTTAAAACTTGTAGTATATTTGAGGTTTAAAAAGGCTTATGGATTTTGTAATTGCCACTTTGAAATTTTAGACTTGATATTCCCTTTAAGAAAAATGTATCAACCCCTACAAAAATCTCCATTACCTAGAATCCACATAATAATTCACATTTCTGTTGCTGCATGATTATTTTACTGTTGTAGCAAACTGACTCATATTAAGATCCTACATCTTTAGACCGATACATGTGGTGTGATCTAGTAATATGTGATGATTTGTGATGCGGTGATGACACATGGTCTCTCTGTTCCACATACAGACACTGTGTTCATGCCCGATGCTGTGACGTAGGCATCCAATTGACTGTGAAAATCAAATCAAATTGTATTGGTCACGTACACATATTTTTCAGATGTTATTGCAGGTGCAGCAAAACGCTTCTGTTTCTGACTCCAACAGTGCAGTAATAAAGTGCCTGGCAGATATCTCAACTTGGATGTCAACCCACCACCTCAAGCACCAACCTTGACAAGACGGAGCTGCTCTTCCTCCTGGGGAAGGCCTGCCCACTCAAAGACCTCTCCATCGCGGTTGACAACTACACAGTGTTGCCCTCACAGAGTGCAAAGAACCTTGGCGTGACCCTGGATGTCACCCTGTCATTTTCTGCAAACATCAAAGCAGCGACTCGCTCCTGCAGGTTCATGCTCTACAACGTCCGTTGAGTACGACCCTACCTCAAACAGGAAGTTCCGCAGGTCCTAATCCAGGCATTTGTCATCTCCCGTCTAGACTACTGTAACTCTCTGTTGGCTGGGCTCCCTCCTTGTGCCATCAAATCCCTGTATCCAGAACGCTGCAGCCCGCCTGGTGTTCAACTTTCCCAAGTTCTCCTATGTCACTCTGCTCCTCAGCACACTCCACTGGCTTCCAGTCGAAGCTCGCATCCGCTACAAGACCACGGTGCTTACCTCTGGAACAGCAAGAGGAACTGCCCCTCCCTACCTTCAGCCTATGCTCAAATCCTACACCCCAACCCGAGCACTCCATTCTGCCACCTCAGGTCTCTTGGCCCTTCCACCCCTACAGGAGGGCAGCTCCCACTCAGGCCAGTCCAAGCTCTTCCCTGTCCTGGCACCCCAATGGTGGAACCAGCTTCCCCCTACAAACCTGAACCAGCACGTGCACTTGATCCTCCCGCCGCCCTTTCTAGCTCTGACTCTACTGATACCTAAAAAATGTCATGTATATACAATGCCTTCAGAAAGTATTCATACCCCTTGACTTTCTCCACATTTTGTTGTGTTAAAGACAGAATTTAAAATGTATTAAATTGAGATTTTCTGTCACTGTCCTACACACAATACCCCATAATGTCAAAGTGGAATTATGTTTTTAGATCAAAAATAAAATCAATTATAAATTAAAAGCTGAAATGTCTTGCGTCAATAAGTAATCAACCCCTTTTAAATGACAAGCCTAAATAAGTTCAGAATTAAAAATGTGCTTAACAAGTCACACAATAAGTTGAGTGGATGCAATGCGTGTAATAATAGTGTTGAACATGATTTTTTAATTACTACCTCATCCCTGTACCATCAGTCCTGTGTCATGCCAACAATAAAGCATCCTGATCCCATTCATGTGTGGGGTTGCTTCTCAGCCAAAGTAGTGGGCTCACTCACAATTTTGCCTAAGAACTCAGCCATGAATAAAGAATGGTACCAACACATCCTCTGAGAGCAACTTCTCCCAACCATCCAGGAACAGTTTGGTGACAAACAATGAATTTTCCATCATGATGGAGCACCTTGCCATAAGGCAAAAGTGATAACTAAGTGGCTCGGGAACAAAACATTGATATTTTGGGTCCATGGCCAGGAAACTCCCAAGACCTTAATCCCATTGAGAATTTGTGGTCAATCCTCAAGAGGCGGGTGGACAAACAAAAACCCACAAATTCTGACAAACTCCAAGCATCGATTATGCAGGAATGGGCTGCCATCAATCAGGATGTGGCCCAGAAGTTAATTGATAGCATGCCAGGGTGGATTGCAGAGATCTTGAAAAGAAGGGTCAACACTCCAAATATTGACTCTTTGCATCAACTTCATGTAATTGTCAATAAAAGCCTTTGACACTTATGAAATGCTTGTAATTATACTTCAGTTTTCCATAGTAACATCTGACAAAAATATCTAAAGACACTGAAGCAGCAAACGTTGTGGAAATGAATATTGGTGTCATTCACAAAACTTTTGTCCACGACTGTAGATAGGGCAGGATAGAGTACCGGGTAGTAGACAGCAAGCAACTGTGACTAAGTTCAGGGCAGGGTACTGGGCGGAGGCAGCCTAGTAGTGACTATTTAACAGTCTGATAGCCTGGAGATGGAAGCTGTGTTTTAGTCTCTCAATACTAGCTTTGATGCACTTGTACTGTCTCCGCCTTCCAGATGGTAGCGGGGTGAACAGGCCGTTGCTCAGGTGGCTGAGCCCCTTGAGTTTTTGTGACACCGGTTGCTGTAGATGTCCTGGAAGGCAGGCAGTGTGATGCTTTGGACTGACCGTACCACCCTCTGGAGAGCCCTACTTTTGCGGACGGTGCAATTGCCGTACCAGGCGGTGATACAGTCCGACAGGATGCTCTCAATGGTGCACCTGTAGAAGTTTGTGAGGGTCTTAGAGAGGGGCCAAGACAAATTTATTCAGTCTCCTGAGGTTGAAGAGAAACTCTAATGCCTTTTTCACCACACTGTCTGTGTGGATGGACCATTTTAGGTTTTCAGTGATGTGAACGCAGAGGAACTTGAGGATTTTCACCCTCTCCACTGCGGCCCCATCGATGTGGAGGGGGGAGTGCTCTCTCTGCTGTCTCCTGAAGTCCATGATCAGCTCCTTCGTTATGTTGATGTTGAAGGAGAGGTTATTTTCCTGGCCCAACTCCGCCAGGGCCCTCACCTCCTTCCTGTAGGCTGTCTCGTCGTTGTTGGTAATCAGGCCTACCACTGATCAGCAAACTTTATGATTGAGTTGAAGACGTGACTGACCACACAGTCATGAGAGAACAGGGAGTACAGGAGGGGGCAGAGCATGCACCCTTGTGGGGCCCCCGTGTTCAGGAGCAGCGTGGTGGAGATGTTGTTGCCTACCCTCACCACCTGGGGTGAGCCCATCAGGAAGTCCAGGATCCAGTTGCAGAGGGCGGGTTTCAGACCCAGGGCCCTGATCTCAGTGATGAGCTTGGAAGGCACTATTGTGTTGAAGGCTGAGCTGTAGTCAATGAACATACTGTACATAGGTATTCCTGTTGTCCAGATGGGATGGGGCAGTGTGCAGTTCAATAACGATTGCGTCTGTGGATCTGTTGGGGCAATTTGAAAATTGAAGTGGGCCTAGGGTGTCGGAAAAGATAGAGGTGACGTGATCCTTAACTAGCCTCTCAAAGCACTTCATGATGACAAGAAGTGAGTGTTACGGGGCAATAGTAATTTAGTTCAGTTGCTTTCACTTTCTTGGGTACACGAAAAATGGTGGACATATTGAAGCAAGTGAGGACAACAGACTGATGAAATTATACAAACAAAAATATAAACCCAACATGTAAAGTGTTTGTCCCATGTTTCATGAGCTGAAATAAAAGATTCCACAAATTTTTCATATGCTGAAAAAGCTAATTTCTCTCAAATGTTGGCCAGAAATGTATTTACATCCCTGTTAGTGAGCATTTCTCATTTTCCAAGATAATCCATCCACCTGATAGGTGTGGCATATCAAGAAGCTGATTAAACAGCATGATCATTACACAGGTGCACCTTGTGCTGGGGACATTCAAAGGCCACTCTTAAAATGTGCAGTTTTGTCACACAAAACATTGTCACAGATATCTCAAGTTTTGAGGGAGCGTGCAATTGGCATGCTGACTGCAGGAATGTCCACCAGAGCTGTTGCCAAATAATTTAATGTTAATTTCTCTAAAATAAGCCACCTCCAACATAGTTGTAGAGAATTTGGCAATACGTCCAACCGGCCTCACAACTGCAGACCACGTGTAACCACGCCAGCCCAAGTGGGTGGGCCTATGCCCTCCCAGGCCCACCCATGACTGCACTCTTGCCCAGTCATGTGAAATCGATAGATTAGGGCCTTATTTATATATTTAAATTGACTGATTTCATTATGTGTACTGTAACTCCGTAAAAGCATTGAAATTGTTGCATGTTGCGTTTTATATATTTGATCAGTATATATAAAAAATTTAAATTCTACATTCTCTCTGTTGTTTTCCAGACGGACGCTGCGCTCATGTACGATGCCGTGCACGTGGTGGCCGTGGCCGTGCAGCAGTCTCAGCAGATCACTGTCAGCTCCCTACAGTGCAACAGACACAAACCCTGGCGCTTTGGGAACAGATTCATGGCCCTCATCAAAGATGTACGTAGTATTATACATTACACACCGGCCCACTGGAAAGGCAGGGGAGGGATGGACATGGAGAGAGAGAATGAATGAGTGAGAGAACGCCTACACACACATAAGAGAGAGAGCATGAAAAAGAGAGAGAACGCCTACACACACATAGGAGAGAGAGCATGAAAGAGAGAGAGAACGCCTACACACACATAGGAGAGAGAGCATGAAAGAGAGAGAGAACGCCTACACACACATAGGAGAGAGAGAATGAAAGAGTGAGTGAGAGAGAGCCTACACACACATAGGAGAGAGAGCATGAAAGAGAGAGAGAACGCCTACACACACATAGGAGAGAGAGCATGAAAGAGAGAGAGAACGCCTACACACAGGAGAGAGAGGATGAAAGAGAGAGAGAACGCCTACACACACATAGGAGAGAGAGAATGAATGAGTGAGTGAGAGAGAGCCTACACACACATAGGAGAGAGAGAATGAATGAGAGAGAGAGTCTACACACACATACGAGAGAGAGAATGAAAGAGTGAGAGAACACCTACACACACATAGGAGAGAGAGAATGAAAGAGTGAGAGAACACCTACACACACATAGGAGAGAGTGGATGAAAGAGAGAGAGAACACCTACACACACATAGGGGAGAGAGAATGAAAGAGAGAGAGAACGCCTACACACACATAGGAGAGAGAGGATGAAAGAGTGAGAGAACACCTACACACACATAGGGGAGAGAGAATGAAAGAGAGAGAGAACCTACACACACATAGGAGAGAGAGAATGAATGAGTGAGAGAACGCCTACACACACATAGGAGAGAGAGAATGAAAGAGGGAGAGAACGCCTACACACATAGGAGAGAGAGAATGAATGAGTGAGAGAACGCCTACACACATAGGAGAGAGAGAATGAAAGAGGGAGAGAACACCTACACACACATAGGGGAGAGAGAATGAAAGAGTGAGAGAACACCTACACACACATAGGAGAGAGAGAATGAAAGAGTGAGAGAACACCTACACACACATAGGAGAGAGTGGATGAAAGAGAGAGAGAACACCTACACACACATAGGGGAGAGAGAATGAAAGAGGGAGAGAACACCTACACACACATAGGAGAGAGTGGATGAAAGAGAGAGAGAACACCTACACACACATAGGGGAGAGAGAATGAAAGAGGGAGAGAACACCTACACACATAGGAGAGAGAGAATGAAAGAGTGAGAGAACGCCTACACACAGGAGAGAGAGAATGAATGAGTGAGTGAGAGAGAGCCTACACACACATAGGAGAGAGAATGAAAGAGTGAGAGAACGCCTACACACACATAGGAGAGAGAGACACAAGAGAGAGACATACAGCGAGACAAGCTGGATGGGCACAAGGGGGCGATCAAAGAAATCAATGTAAATTAAAGAAAAAGGCTTTGTTTTTAACTGCATTTTTATATTATGTACATTCATAGTTCTCCGAGAGCAGCAACCATCTTCATCTTAAACCTGTCTCCTTGTTTTCATATCATGTCCCTACAGAATGGGTCTACATGATCTTAATCTGGGCTAATTATTCCTCAGTGTGCTAGATAGATTCTGGAAACTGGGGTGGTTAATCCAAACGTCCCTGTCTGTCAGCTATATTTAGGGTCTGTAAAGCCTAGCTACCCTGTTCTGTTCTGTTCTGTTTGCTCTGTGAGATTTCACCAGAACCTTGCTAACACTCACACTGTCTCGGGGGTGGTGTGGCTGGAGGGTGGGGAGGACGAATGGAGGGATGAGGTTTTTGACATTTTAAAGCTCTTTGTCTCGAACCCCCGCACAAATAATCTCACATCTCGCCACCTCTAGTGCTCTCTCTCTCTAAGCCTGTGGACCAGTACTAGGGTGGACAACAGCCAGCCCTTATAAAAGACACCACTGTTTCGCCTGATGGTCTTTATACAACACTGCACTGTCGATCCAGAGTGACATACAGGGTAACACTGAACTATCACTGCCTGGCCACTGTATCACAGGCTAACACTGCACTATCACTGCCTGGCCACTGCATCACAGGCTAACACTGAACTATCACTGCCTGGCCACTGTATCACAGGCTAACACTGAACTATCACTGCATGGCCACTGTATCACAGGCTAACACTACACTATCACTGCATGGCCACTGCATCACAGGCTAACACTGAACTATCACTGCATGGCCACTGTATCACAGGCTAACACTGAACTATCACTGCATGGCCACTGCATCACAGGCTAACACTGAACTATCACTGCCTGGCCACTGTATCACAGGCTAACACTGAACTATCACTGCATGGCCACTGCATTACAGGCTAACACTGAACTATCACTGCCTGGCCACTGTATCACAGGCTAACACTGAACTATCACTGCATGGCCACTGCATTACAGGCTAACACTGAACTATCACTGCCTGGCCACTGTATCACTGGCTAACACTGAACTATCACTGCATGGCCATTGCATCACAGGCTAACGCTGAACTATCACTGCCTGGCCACTGTATCACAGGCTAACACTGAACTATCACTGCATGGCCACTGCATTACAGGCTAACACTGAACTATCACTGCCTGGCCACTGTATCACAGGCTAACACTGAACTATCACTGCATGGCCACTGTATCACAGGCTAACATTACACTATCACTGAATCACCACTGTATTACAGGCTAACATTACACTATCACTGAATCACAGGCTAACATTACACTATCACTGAATCACCACTGTATTACAGGCTAACATTACACTATCACTGAATCACCACTGTATTACAGGCTAACATTACACTATCACTGAATCACAGGCTAACATTACACTATCACTGAATCACCACTGTATTACAGGCTAACATTACACTATCACTGAATCACAGGCTAACATTACACTATCACTGAATCACAGGCTAACATTACACTATCACTGAATCACAGGCTAACATTACACTATCACTGAATCACAGGCTAACATTACACTATCACTGAACAGGCTAACATTACACTATCACTGAATCACAGGCTAACATTACACTATCACTGAATCACAGGCTAACATTACACTATCACTGAATCACCACTGTATTACAGGCTAACATTACACTATCACTGAATCACAGGCTAACATTACACTATCACTGAATCAACACTGAATCACAGGCAACATTACACTATCACTGAATCACAGGCTAACATTACACTATCACTGAATCAACACTGAATCACAGGCTAACATTACACTATCACTGAATCACAGGCTAACATTACACTATCACTGAATCAACACTGAATCACCAACATTACACTATCACTGAATCAGGCTAACATTACACTATCACTGAATCACCACTGTATTACAGGCTAACATTACACTATCACTGAATCACAGGCTACATTACACTATCATGAATCAACACTGAATCACAGGCTAACATTACACTATCACTGAATCACAGGCTAACATTACACTATCACTGAATCACAGGCTAACATTACACTATCACTGAATCACAGGCTAACATTACACTATCACTGAATCACAGGCTAACATTACACTATCACTGGCTAACATTACACTATCACTGAATCACAGGCTAACATTACACTATCACTGAATCACCACTGTATTACAGGCTAACATTACACTATCACTGAATCACCACTGTATTACAGGCTAACATTACACTATCACTGAACTATCACTGAATCACAGGCTAACATTACACTATCACTGAATCACCACTGTATTACAGGCTAACATTACACTATCACTGAATCACCACTGTATTACAGGCTAACATTACACTATCACTGAATCACAGGCTAACATTACACTTAACATACTATATCTATTTAACATTCATTCAAAGGTACCAATTTCCACTGTTATTTTCAATATAACCATGTCCAACATAGGCAGGTAATTGTAGTTATTTTTTGGAAATTCACAATCTTTTTTCATCTAGTTCTCTCTTCCCAACAAAGAGGAACAATGTGACATGTATGAGCCTGTAATAACATGACGTTAGATGAGTCATACTACAGGTTCTTTCTGAAATAACATTCGCTTTAAGTCAGTTGCTCCTGCTTCTCTAAGAAAAAGGCACAGAATTCAACATTTGCTATGCAATGTAACACAAGAGAGTTCTATCAAGGCACAAGGCGAGACCCAGATGCAGACACAGGAGGAAGATGGTTGGAGTCTTACAATGTTTAATAATCCAAAGGGGTAGACAAGAGAATGGTCGTGGACAGGCAAAAAGGTCAAAACCAGATCAGAGTCCAGGAGGTACAGAGTGGCAGACAGGCTCGTGGTCAAGAAAGGCAGAATGGTCAGGCAGGTACAAAGTCCAGAAACAGGCAAGGGTCAAAACCAGGAGGACTAGAAAATGGAGAATGCAAAAAGCAGGAGAACGGGGAAAATGCTGGTTGACTTGGAAACATACAAGACGAACTGACACAGAGAGACAGGAAGCACAGGGATAAATGCACTGGGTAAAACAAGCGACACCTGGAGGGGGTAGAGACAATCACAAGGACAGGTGAAACAGATCAGGGTGTGACAAGTTCAGTGCTTAGGGCCCCTTTGATGCTCGATTTTCAGCATTCCAAAGCAGTGCCTATATCGTTACAGATTGGGTAATAACTATCTCACTGTTACTAAAGCAACCATCAGAATTATGTCCAAAAAGCGTCTGTGTCCTGGAGAAAGCTGTATAGAGTTTGTGTATGTGGTATTAATAATTAATATACAGTGAGTGTGTGTGTGTGTGTGTGTGTGTGTGTGTGTGTGTGTGTGTGTGTGTGTGTGTGTGTGTGTGTGTGTGTGTGTGTGTGTTTGTAGCATACCTTTGTGTGCTTGTGCGCCTTGCTTAAAGGTGAACTCTAATGAATAATGAATGTCTCTATTTTGCTGAGAATGAGTGAGCTCCTGTGACCTCTTGCTCTTTGGTTATGATGAATCTCTATCTCTCTTTCCCTCCTCCATCTCTTTCTCCTCACTCTCCATCCCTTTCTCCCTTTCACTCTTGCTTTCTCTCTCTCTTTTTCTGTCTCTCCTCCCTTCCTTCCTCCCTCTCTCGCTTCCTACCCCTCTCTCTTTCTCTCCTCCAGGCCCACTGGGATGGCTTGACTGGGCGGATCACTTTCAACAGAACCAACGGCTTGAGGACAGACTTTGACCTGGATGTGATTAGTCTGAAGGAGGACGGACTGGAGAAGGTACTAGGGGAGTGTGTGTGTGTGTGTGTGTGTGTTTGAGTGTGCATGTTTATAATACATGACCATGTGTGCACGTCTATGGAGGAGATAATTCATTAAAGAAAGCTTGCCAACACAGCAGATCCAAGCACCAACCCACACACACACACCCTCCTTACACACATGCTCCCCTGTGTGTGCCTCTCAGATGCTCCTGACCTCCTTGTCTCTCTCTGTGGCGTGTGTCTGCGCCTCCATGAATAATTTACTCGATTCATGAAAAAACCTTCAGGAGCCCTCCAACCTCATGAAGGCTGAATTAAACAGTTGATTTGCAATTACAAAGCAGCCATCTCTAAGGCCTCAGTAGTGGGCATCAGAGAGAGGAGCAGGGCTGTTGTGGCTGTAGTGGGTTGGTGCTGCAGAGCAGAGTGTCTGCTGAGATGAGAAGCCCTGTAGCGGTTAAGATAATAACACCACCAGGATGAGAGGCCCCTGCAGGCTCGCCCCTCTCCTCCTCCTCCTCTTCTTGCTGCTTCCACCAACCCCTCCTTACACACTCACTCACATGCACACACATACACTCAGTACTCCACCTCTTCAGCTCAAGCACACATTCCCAGAATTCTCCAGCACCTTTAGGACATGGCTGACAGCAGGTTGAACTCTTAACTCTTAACCTGCGGGATGAGATATACGAGCTGATCTAGGATCAGGATCTGCCTCTAGCTCTCTGTGGAAGAGGAGTGTGTGTGTGTCTGTGTGTGTGTCGTGTGTGTGTGTGTGTCTGTGTGTGTATGTGTCTGTGTGTGTGTGTGTCTGTGTGTGTCTGTATGTGTGTGTGTGTGTGAGGGGTGGGGGGGTGGGTGCGTGCATGCGTGTTTGTAATAACACACCTCCCATCATATGTTCTCATAGACACACTCTCCCCTGAACAGTTTTTCTGTATGGAAGATAAAACTGAAGTGCACTAAATTCTAATGTTTTGTCTGTGTTTTTCCCCTCAGATTGGAACATGGGACCCTCCTAGTGGCTTGAACATGACAGACCACCAGAAAGGGAAGACATCCAATGTCACAGACTCCTTAGCCAACAGATCTCTAGTTGTCTCCACCATACTGGTAAGTACCATTCCGTCTTTGCTCTGGAGTAGACACGTATTGTCTTTTCATAGAGAACTTAAATTGCTGTACTAACTGTCAGCTGGGTGCTGTAACAGAGTTCTACCATGTCTACATAAGTGATTATGAATGCCCAGAACTGCTCTAAGACTTAATTGACTCCTGGAAAAGGTGTTATTCCTTTTTAGTTTTTAGGCCATTTTCTTTGAAAATTTATCCACTTGAATTTCTCAGGATGGTTGTCGGCCTGTGAGCGAATTGAATGAAAGTAGCCGAAAGTACACCACTTTTAAATTACCAGTCCACACTTCACTTCACTGCTGTGGAGAGGTCCCTTTCCAATTGGTTGAGAACAGTTTCAGGCAGGGCTAATTGGCTGATTGATTGTCCAATAAGATTTCCTGGTTTAAGGCTCTCTCTCTCACATTTTATTAGTCCCTCTATTGAGGAGTTGTTTCTCTACCCAGTGATGTTAAACCCAGACATTCAGGGGAAGTTAAAGAGTGCCCTAGGATCTCTAATGCTTCTCTATGAGTCACACAGACCAACTCACAGCTGTACTTACTCAGGCTTCATCCAACCATCGTTGGCATTTTAGAAAAGCACTATAAACATCCTGTGTATTGTTATTATTCACTCTATAGAAGATTTATAAAAACATCTTAGCTTCAATGATGAGTGTGTAATGATGGGGCGGTGAGTAGGAAGCAGGTGAAACGTTTTAATACAACAATAAAACCAAGAACACGACACTAACATAAGGCAGTATGCCGATACACAAGAACAATACCAACTGGTGAGTGAACATAAGAGAGTGACATATGAAGGTAATGGAGACCAGGTGTGAATCATAATGATACACAGGTGCACGTAACGATGAGTGCCAGGTGTGCGTAATGATGAATCCCAGAACCAGTGGTCGTATGCCGGAGGGGAGGAGCAGACGTGACAGGGCGTATCACTCCACATCCTGTGGTGTCTATCTGTTGAGTTGACTTTGAGTTGTAAGGAAAGTCTGCTCTGGTGCTGTAAGGATTCTGTAGGCTACACGACGACTCCATCCCTCCTATCTCCTCCATCTGAAAACCATACCAGAGCCTGCCGCAATTGACTCATCACGACTAAACAGGAAGCTTCTAGAATCAAGAAAGTTAAGGCAATTTACGATTCTATTATTAAGAAGCAGAGCGTAAAAATAACAATATCAATCAAATTGCGGTTTGTCATTATTTATCCCGTGCTGCGCCTGCCTTACCTCTCCCATGCATGCTGCCGCTGTGCTCTGATTGAATTGCTGTTATTAGTTAAGACTCTAAATGTCTGTAATTGGTGCATCAGGATTGAGTCATGGGGAGATCTCGGCTGGCTTTGAGGGGAGGAGAAAAGAGGGAGGGCTGACAATAATTGGGTTTGTTACATTTGATTGATGCTTTTATCCAACTTCTCTTCATTTTCTTCATGCCAGACTGAAGGATTACAAGCCCCTCTTTAAAAGGTGGAGCTGTAATTAGTTTTCAATGCCTCAGAGATCTGAACTAATCAAAAGACTTTTGGCCATTTTGTCAAGACCTCATATTGGTAATAGACTGGTAGTTAAATTGACAGTACTTCTAAGACCTCATACTGGTATTCTACTGGTGGTTAATGTCACAGTATGCCCATGTGGTAATTGAAGAAGTCATAGTATTTCACAACTGGTTTACTGCAACTGCATGAATTAGATGACTTTTTAGCATTATCAAAACCTGTGGTTTGAATTGAAGAGGGCAGTCCATAAGCGCAGACAAAGGTTATCTGGAAGGATTCTGTATGAAGGAATGGTCCAAGATCCCTCCCAATGTGTTCTCCAACTCTTTTACTTCATCTCTTTCTCAGAGAGAGAGAGAGAGAGAGAGAGAGAGAGAGAGAGAACTTCCATTTGCAATTTAACCATGAAAGTTAGACTTAATATGAATATGTTGTGCCCAGGTCTAGATCTGTGCTTCTAACCTTAGTGTTATCTTTGTGTTACACACGCTCACACAAGCAATGCAAACAAGACTCACAGTATAATAATGATCATGAATGAGACAGATGTGAAAAACTCAATAATTACCTCACACTGACAAATAACTACTGTAAAGGTTCATTAAGCTAAATGACGGTATAATCAACCATAAGTAGCTAGTGCAACACTATCCTGTTGATAACCTGTTCTACCCATCATCTGTCAAACATGTCTCTCTGGCTCTGCACACCTGCAATGGCTGGGGGATCAGCTATATATGCATTGTATTATAAACTATTTTCCCCGTTCAGCGGAATCAAGGCTCCAAGGGTAAGGAGTTGTTACTAAGGTAACAGGTAATGGGAATCTAAAGAAATGAATAGACAAATCAACCTTTCAAGCGTATTTACTTTATTGCTTTGTCTTTTCATACACTTCATGGCTCCTCTTTTGGTTTCTTTAGTCAAAGCACAGACATTCAAGTCGCTGAATTTCTTCACAAACCAACTTAGAAATCAAACTTGTTTCAAATATAGACTAGATGACCAAAATTATGTTGACACTCATTCCAAAATCATGGGCATTAATATGGAGTTGGTCCCCCATTTGTTGCTATAGCAGCCTCCACTCTTCTGGGACTTGCTTCCATTCAGCCACAAGAGCATTAGAGAGGTCGGGTGCTGATGTTGGGTCGATTTGGCCTGGCTCACAGTCGGCGTTCCAATTCATCACAAAGGTTTTCAATGGGGATAAGGAATTGTCATGCTGAAGCAGGAAAGGGCCTTCCCCAAACTGTTGCAACACAGAGTCACAGAATCATCCAGAATGCCATGGGTCCCCAGATCGTCAAAAGGTTCTACAGCTGCACCATCGAGAGCAACCTGACCGGTTGCATCACCGCCTGGTATGGTAACTGCTCGGCATCAGACCGTTAGGTGCTACAGATGGTAGTACGGCCCAGTACATCACTGGGGCCAAGTTTCCTACCATCCAGGACCTATATACTAGGCGGTGTCAGAGGAAAGCCCAAAAATTGTCAAAGACTCCAGTCACCAAAGTCATAGAATGTTTTCTCTGCTACCTTACGGTAGCGGTACCAGAGCGCCAAGTCTAGAACCAAAAGCTCCTTAAGCCATATGACTGCTGAACAATTAATCAAATGCCCACCAGATTATTTACATTGACTCCCCCGATTCGTTTTTATACTGCTGCTACTCACTGTTAATTGTCTATGCATAGTCACTTCACCCCTACCTACATGTACAAATTACTTAGACTGACCTGTACCCCTGCACATTGACTCCTGTATATAGCCTCATTATTGTTATTTTATTGTGTTACTTTTTATTATTTTTTACTTTATTTGGTATATAAACTAAATATTGAACTGCACTGTTGGTTAAGGACTTGTAAGTAAGCATGCTGTATTTGGCGCATGTGACAAGTAAAGTTTGATTTGATTGTATAGTGTAGCGTTAAGATTTCCCTTCAACTGGAACTAAGGGGCCTAGCCCAAACAATGAAAAACAGCCCCAGACCATTATTCCTCCTCCACCAAACTTTACAGTTGGCACTATGCATCTGGCCAGGTACCGTTCTCCGGGCATCCGCTAAACTCAGACTCGTCCGTCGGACTGCCAGATGGTGAAGCGTGATTCATCACTCCAGACTCTGCTCCAGAGTCCAATGGTGGTGGGCTTAACACCACTCCAGCCGATGCTTGGCATTGCGCATGATGATGTTAGGCTTGTGTGCGGTTGCTCAGCCATGGAAAACCATTTCTTGAAGCTCCCGATGAACGGTTCTTGTGCTGATGTTCTTTCCAGAAGCAGTTTGGATCTCGGTAGTGAGTGTTGCAATCGAGGACAGACAATTTTTATGCGCAACGTGTTTCAGCATTCGGCAGTCCTGTGAGCTTGTGTGGCCTACCACTTCGCAGCTGAGCAATTGTTGCTCCTAAACATGTCCACTTCACAATAACAGCACTTACAGTTGACAATGGCTGCTCGAGGACGGCAGGAATTAGTCAAACTAACTTGTTGGAGAGGTAACATCCCATGACAGTGCACATTGAAAGTCACTGAGCTCTTCAGTAAGGCCATTCTACTGTGAATTTTTGTCTATGGATATTGCATGGCTGTGTGCTCGATTTTATACACCTGTTGCTGAAATAGCCGAATACACTAATTTGAAGGGGTGTCCACATACTTTTGTATAAATATGTAATTTTCATAAATAGGCTTTTTGTAGTATTAGTTGATTATTTTAAAGTTGTACATCATCCTTTCTAGTTTGACCACTTCTAACTATAAGTGTCCAACTTTGATTTGGCAGTAGTCCTATGTGTACCATGACTCCACATCACCCGTGTGATATTTTGCTACTGATAAGGTTGCACTATGCTCCTTTTCACTTTAGAAATGGTGCAGCTGATGTGAAAAGGCTTCTTCTCTGACACATTACATACATACAACACGAAGAATCACACCCTGGAACCAATCGTAGTAGTGCTCGCCAACAGATCACACCTCTTATAGCCTTGTTTCCCCTGTTGAAAGGGCTCATCTCTGCCAATAGGTATTTAGTATGCCAGACATAAAGAACTTTTAATTGAAACAGAATTTGATGTTGACTTTTATTTACTACAGTTGCGGGATATATGAGTTGCAGATCGGGTTGAATTAAAAGGTACAAATCCACACACGCTCTGTCGGGCTCCCCAAGGATCAGTGGAGCAGAGAGAGAGCGAGACACGAGAGATGAGACACACAGAGAGAGAGAATGAATCAGTTTTGTTTTCATTATATAATATACCCTTTTCCCCATATAGCGGAATCTGATTTTTCACAGTGCTTATCAAGGCCCCAAGGATAAGGAGTCGTTACTAAGGTAACAGGTAAAGGGGATCTAAATAAATTAATAGACCAGTCAACTTTTCAATGTCTTCATACACTCTTCATGGCTTTTAAAGGTAAATACATTCAAGCAACTATTTATCTTCACTAATTGACTTTGAAATCAGAATTATGTCAAATATATTTCATAAACAGCATATTGGTTGTATTATTTGGGTATTTCAGAATTGTTCATCACTATTTCTAGTTTGACCATTTCAGATTCTTCGAGTTAAACTTTGATTAAGCAGTGAGCCTATGGGAAGTCTTCCATGACTCTACATGACACGTAGAGAGCACTGAGTGGGTTCTCTTTGTTCTTTGCTCTAGGCGGTAGCCTCGTAGCATACTGGTCCAATCATTATAAAACTAAAATAAATGCTCAAATGAGTCAGCATCATTGGGACACATTATTTTCATTGGGTCACATATTACATTTTAGAAGAATCAAGGTGATTTTGCATTCAAGGGTGAGTGACTCTCCAGATCAGCAGTATACATACAGAAGTACTTTAATAAGCTTTGCTATACAGAGATAGCTAGCTAGTCTGTTTAGATTTTCTTGCCTCCCCCACTGTTTGAAATGAAAGATGCTTCTAGGTCTCCATCTGCGGGGGATCACAACACGAGACAGGATCAGGAGGTGGCATGCCAGACCTTCCACATGTAGCAGGTCGCCAGCGTGTAGCTAGCGTGTAACGTTGTCAGACACTTCCTGTGGTTCTGACCTCAGCCTCCCCCTCACACACACACAAAGCGTGCCTGCACAAACACATGCGCACGCAGAGGCACACATACACAGACACTGTGTTTATACGATTCATTGGGATTAAAGCGCTGTTATCCGCTCATAATTCAATTTCCAGGGAAGAACATTTCCACAGAATGTATTCAGGACCACACTGAAAATAACAAGTGCTGTATAATACTTTCATATGTTGTCCGACAGACAGACAGACAGACAGACAGACTAATAAAACAGTGTTAGGTGTTAATGGGCCCACTGCCTGTTTATGATAATTACACTCTTTCACAGTTGACAGAAGGTGAGAGGTTATACGCTGCTAACGGGCTGACAATAGCTACATTGTGCTCATTGTGCTAGATAATACATATTCCAATGAAAAACATGGCAGCACTGAGAAAGAGGCCTATTCAGAGAGAGGAGATTACAGTTTATGTCTAACAGTGGGAGGGGGGCTAAAGGCCTGTCCACGTCCATTACAAACGACTCAATTACCATACTGGAGCATTCATGTATGTTACAATTGATGTCCTCATGGGTGAATGATTTACATTGGTAATTATTGTTGACTACTTGTTAGCCCCTAGCTTTGTTGTATGAGAGGATGTGGTTCTGCCTTCTTAACAGAACCACAACAGAGGGCCACCATTGTTCCTGTTCCCAAGAAAGCTAAGGTATCTGAGCTAAACGACTATCGCCACGTAGCACTCACTTCCGTCATCATGAAGTCCTTTGAGAGACTAGTCAAGGATCATATCACCTCCATCCTACCTGACACACTAGACCCAATTTGCTTACCGCCCCAATAGGTCCACAGACAATGCAATCACAATCACACTGCCCTAACCCATCTGGACAAGAGGAATACCTATGTAAGAATGCTGTTCATTGAGAATGCTGTTCACCCTCCAAACTCATTAAGCTCGAGATTCTGGGTCTCGACCCCGCCCTGTGCAACTGGGTCCTGGACTTTCTGACGGGACGCCCCCAGGTGGTGAGGGTAGGAAGCAACTCCACCCCGCTGATCCTCAACACTGGGGCCCCACAAGGGTGCATTCTCAGCCCTCTCCTGTACTCCCTGTTCACCCATGACTGCGTGAACATGCACGCCTCCAACTCAATCATCAAGTTTGCAGACGACACTACAGTAGTAGGCTTGATTACAAACAACGACAAGACAGCCTAGAGGGAGGAGGTGAGGGCTCTCGGAGTGTGGTGTCAGGAAAATAACCTCACACTCAACGTCAGCAAAACAAAGGAGATGATCGTGGACTTCAGGACACCGCAGAGGGAGCACCCCACTATCCACATCAACAGGACAGTTGTGGAGAAGGTTGAAAATGTTAAGTTCCTCGGCATACACATCACGGACAAACTGAATTGGTCCACCCACACAGACAGCGTGGTGAAGAAGGCGCAACAGCGCCTCTTCAACCTCCGGAGGCTGAAGAAATTTGGCTTGTCACCAAAAACACTCACAAACTTTTACAGATGCACAATCTAGAGCATCCTGTCGGGCTGTATCACCGCCTGGTACGGCAACTTCTCCGCCCACAACTGTAAGGCTCACCAGAGGGTAGTGAGGTCTGCACAACGCATCACCGGGGGCAAACTACCTGCCCCCCAGGACACCTACACCACCCGATGTCACAAGAAGGCCAAAAAGATCATCAAGGACAACAACCACCCTATCCACTGCCTGTTCACCCCACTATCATCTAGAAGGCGAAGTCAGTACAGGTGCATCAAAGCTGGGACCGAGAGACTGAAAAACAGCTTATATCTCAAGGCCATCAGACGGCTAAACAGCCATCACTAACAATGAGTGGCTGCTGCCAACATACTGACTCAAATCACTAGCCACTTTAATAATAAAAAATTGGATGTAATAAATGTATCACTAGTCACTTTAAACAATGCCACTTTATATAATGTTTACAAACCCTACATTACTCATCTCATATGTACAGTGGGGCAAAAAAGTATTTTGTCAGCCACCAATTGTGCAAGTTCTCCCACTTAAAAAGATGAGAGAGGCCTGTAATTTTCATCATAGGTACACTTCAACTATGACAGACAAAATGAGAAAAAGAAATCCAGAAAATCACATTGTAGGATTTTTAATTAATTTATTGGCAAATTATGGTGGAAAATAAGTATTTGGTCACCTACAAACAAGCAAGATTTCTGGCTCTCACAGACCTGTAACTTCTTCTTTAAGAGGCTCCTCTGTCATCCACTCGTTACCTGTATTAATGGCACCTGTTTGAACTTGAAATCAGTATAAAAGACATCTGTCCACAACCTCAAACAGTCACACTCCAAACTCCACTATGGCCAAGACCAAAGAGCTGTCAAAGGACAACAGAAACAAAATTGTAGACCTGCACCAGGCTGGGAAGACTGAATCTGCAATAGGTAAGCAGCTTGGTTTGAAGAAATCAACTGTGGGAGCAATTATTAGGAAATGGAAGACATACAAGACCACTGATAATCTCCCTCGATCTGGGGCTCCATGCAAGACCTCACACCGTGGGGTCAAAATGATCACAAGAACGGTGAGCAAAAATCCCAGAACCACACGGGGGGACCTAGTGAAGGACCTGCAGAGAGCTGGGACCAAAGTAACAAAGCCTACCATCAGTAACACACCGTCTGAAAAATATAACTTTTTGGTAAGAACTCAACTCGTCGTGTTTGGAGGACAAAGAATGCTGAGTTGCAGCCAAAGAACACCATACCTACTGTGAAGCATGGGGGTGGAAACATCATGCTTTGGGGCTGTTTTTCTGCAAAGGGACCAGGACGACTGATCCGTGTAAAGGAAAGAATGAATGGGGCCATGTATTGTGATATTTTGAGTGAAAACCTCCTTCCATCAGCAAGGGCATTGAAGATGAAACGTGGCTGGGCCTTTCAGCATGACAATGATCCTAAACACACCTCCCGGGCAATGAAGGAGTGGCTTCGTAAGAAGCCTTTCAAGGTCCTGGAGTGGCCTAGCCAGTTTTCAGATCTCAACCCCATAGAAAATCTTTGGAGGGAGTTGAAAGTCTGTGTTGCCCAGCAACAGCCCCAAAACATCACTGCTCTAGAGGAGATCTGCATGGAGGAATGGGCCAAAATACCAGCAACAGTGTGTGAAAACCTTGTGAAGACTTACAGAAAACATTTGACCTCTGTCATTGCCAACAAAGGGTATATAACAAAGTATTGAGATAAACTTTTGTTATTGACCAAATACTTATTTTCCACCATAATTTGCAAATAAATTCAATAAAAATCCTACAATTATGATTTTCTGTTTTTTTCTTTCTCATTTTGTCTGTCATAGTTGAAGTGTACCTATGATGAAAATTACAGGCCTCTCATCTTTTTAAGTGGGAGAACTTGCACAATTGGTGGCAGACTAAATCTTTTTTTGCCCCACTGTATATATTGTACTCTATACCATCTACTGCGTCTTGCCTTTGCCGTTCGGCCATCGCTCATCCATATATTTATATGTGCATATTCTTATTCATTTCTTTACACTTGTGTGTAAAAGGTAGTCGTTGTGAAATTGTTAGATTCCTGGTTAGATATTACTGCATGGTCGGAACTAGAAGCACAAGCATTTCGCTACACTTACATTAACATCTGCTAACCATGTGTATGTGACCAATAACATTTGATTTGATTTGAACCTTTTACTGCAGTGGGCTAAATCAGGGTCACGCAGAGTGTTTCTTGGTAAGACCTTAAACAAATCTACTTTAAAACTAAAGTATACATCTCACACACATGGTTATGGGCTTAAAAAAAGAAACCTGTACCATGTCATTTATAGAGTTGAAATGTATAATTGTTTTTGTTTGCGTCCCAATAATACACGTTAAGTACATCACAGAAGACTGAAATGTAACAAAACCGTTTGACATAGAAACACCAGATTTCCGGCTGTCAAAAATATATATATACCCTACAGTGTAAAAGTTTGGGGTTGCTTAGAAATGTCCTTGTTTTTGAGAGAAAAACAAAAAACTTTTGTCCATTAAAATAACATCAAATTGATCATAAATACAGTGTAGACATTGTTAATGTTGTAAATGACTATTGTAGCTGGAAACGGCAGATTTTTTTAATGGAATATCTATATAGGCGTAAAGAGGCCCATTATCAGCAACCATCACTCCTGTGTTCCAAGGGCACATTGTGTTAGCTCATCCAAGTTTATCATTTTAAAAGGCTAACTGATCATTAGAAAACCCTTTTGCAATTATATTAACACAGCTGAAAACTGTTGTTCTGATTAAAGAAGCAATAAAACTGGCCTTCTTTAGACTAGTTGAGTATCTGGAGCAGCCTTCATTTCTCAGAACAAGAATAGACTGACGAGTTTCAGAAGAAAGTTGTTTTTTTTCTGGCCATTTTGAGCCTGTAAACGAACCCACAAATGCTGATGTTTAAAAAAAAAATGTATGTGCTTTTCTTTCAACAACAAGGACATTTATAAGTGACCCAAACTTTTGAACAGTAGTGTATAACTTAATAACATTCCACAAGAGGCCACTAGTCATTTGACTGCATGAAAGGGCTACAGCAGGGTATTTACTTTAAACGTAAAATGTTTAGTTCTCTGTTAGGTTTATAGTAGCTTTATAGAAGCTTTTCAGTCACCTTTGTCAGTGTCCCCCCTCTCTCTCTCTCTCTCTCTCTCTCGTCTAGATGTTCTTAATTGGTTTACTAAATCTTTCCTCCTTTCAAATACTGTACATCAAATACTTTTTGAGTGCACTGCACAGAGGCTGTGTCCGCTTCAAAGTTAAACTTCAGGTGGCTTTGCCAGACTACCCATCATGCATCACACCTTTATGCCCTTGAACACCCTCTTTTTTTTAGCTGGCTCCTCACCAGTCCTCTGACTAGGTTACAAACAGAGAGAGGAGGAGAGAGGAGAGCTGCTGATAAGGTCTATAGATAGATAGAGAGGGTGGGAATGTTTAAAAGGACCAATACAGGAGACAGGAGAGAAAGATAGTGAGGAAGACAGAAAGTGATGGAGGGAGAGGAAGAGAGGGGGAGAACGCTTTGAGTTGGATAGCAGATTATTGGGTTAGTCGGCTATATTACTGATCCCTTTCAATTCCCTGACAGAAGATTGTTGTAGTGGTCAGAGAATAATCTCACCAAACCAAAGCAATCCGTTATATCACTCGGCATGTACAGTGCATTCAGAGAGTATTAAGACCCATTGACTTTTTCCACATTTTGTTACGTTACAGACTTATTCTAAAATTGATTCAATTGTTTATTTTTTTAATCATCAATCTACACCAATACCCCATAATGACAAAGCAAAACTGTTTATTTTTGTATTTTTCCAAAGAAAAGCAAAGAGGCACTGAGTTTGAAGGTAGGCCTTGAAATACATCCACAGGTACACCTCCAGTTGATTCAAATATTGTCAATTAGCAGAAGCTTCTAAAGCCATGACATCATTTTCTGGAATGTTCCAAGCTGTTTAAAGGCACAGTCAACTTAGTGTATGTAAACTTCTGCCCCACTGGATTTGTGATACAGTGAATTATAAATTAAATAATCTGTCTGTAAACAATTGTTGGAAAAATTACTTGTATCATGCACTAAGTAGATGTCCTAACCCGACTTGACCAAACTATAGTTTGTTAACAAGAAATCAATGGAGTGGTTGAAAAACGAGTTTTACTGACTCCAACCTCCAAACTTCTGACTTCAACTGTAAGTAACAATACTTTAAAGTTCTACTTAAGTAGTTTTCTGTTGTACCTGTACTTTACTTTATTATTTATATTCTTGACAAGTTTTACTTTTGCTTCACTATATTCCTAAAGAAAATAATACTAGTACTCGTTACATTTTGAATGCTTAGCAGAACAGGAAAATGACCCAACTTATCAAGAGACCATCCCTGGGAATCCCCTGCTTCTGATTTAGTGGACTCATTAAACACAAAATCTTAATTTGTAAATGATGTCTGCGTGTTGTAGTGTGCCCTTGGCTATCCGTAAATAATACAATAAATAAATAAATTGTGCTGCCTGGTTTGCATAATAAAATCTAATTTAAATGATTTATACTTCTACTTTTGATACTGAAGTATATTTTTGCAGTTACATTTACTTTTGATACTTAAATATATTTTAAACCAAATACTTTTAGACTTTTACTCAAGTAATATTTTACTGGGTGACTTTCACTTTTACTTGAGTCATTTTCTAAAGTAAAGTATCTTTACTTTTACTCAAGTGTGACAATTGGGTATTTTTTACACCAATGGCCAATAGATGCTACTACATGCATCTCCTTGTTCTCATCAAATCTCTGAGCCAGTAAAATGTGTGAAAGCTGGTTGAGATCTGACATGATTTTGTTTGTATCGTGGCATGCCACAATTACATGGTAAACAACACCTGTTTGATAATATATTCTCTGCCTGATTTTACAGAGAGAGATGATGGTAGAGGGGAGAGAGATGGGGGTAGATGGGAGAGAGGGATGGAAAGAGAGAGCGTGAAAGAGGACATTAGTAATCTCCCCAGCTGTTCGTACTAACAAAGAGGATGTGCTGGCCTCTGTTCTTTTGTGTCAGTTTATCAGCATCTCTGATCTTATTTACAAAGCATCTGGTGGCCTGAGAGCCAGGGACAGGGACAGGGACAGGCCCCCAGCCAGCATGTTCAGCCTTAGAGGAGAGGAGGGGAGGACCGAGTCAGAGATATGGAGGATTATCTCTTATTATGGTCATGCTTCCATCACTCCATTCACCTTGTATCACATTTCTGAGACTGCATGCCACTCCACAGACACACACACACGCACACAACCACACACCCTCCTGGTTTTAGCAGCAGTGGTCCTTCCCCTTCTGTTCCCCTCCTTCTCTCCTGTAGCCAGTGTGTGTCCAGGCACGTCAGGCTCAAAGCCTATCTCACACATCATGCACACTCACAGAAAGGCCTTATCAGAGTGGAAAAGATACTTACCTCCAGAGACTGATCCAGTGTTCGTCCACCCCTGTCCTTTCTCCAACCTAACAGGTGGAGCCCTATGTGATGTTCAAGAAGTCAGACAAGCCCCTTTACGGTAACGACCGCTTTGAGGGTTACTGCATCGACCTGCTGAGGGAGCTGGCTAGCATCTTGGGGTTCACCTACGAGTTGCGTCTGGTGGAGGACGGCCGCTACGGGGCCCAGGACGAGACCACGGGCCAGTGGAACGGCATGGTCAAGGAGCTGATCGACCACGTGAGTCTGGACCTACCTCCCGACTCGGAAATGTTCTATGTAAATTATTCAAGTTGAATTAATGAGGTGGTAAAGAGCTAGAGGCCGTGGGAGGGAATGTATTTTGTCAGAAGTGTGTGTGACAAGAGTTTGTATAGTTGTATTTTTTATGACAAACATGTTTTTGGCTTAGAGAGAGAGAGGGAGAGAGAGACAATGAGAAAGAAAAAAAGAGAGAGAGAGAGAGAGGTAGAGAGGTAGAGTGGTAGAGAGGTAGAGAGGTAGAGCGGTAGAGAGAGAGGTAGAGAGGTAGAGAGGTAGAGAGATAGAGAGGTAGAGCGGTAGAGAGGTAGAGGTAGAGATAGAGAGAGAGGTAGAGAGGTAGAGAGAGAGGTAGAGAGGTGGAGCGGTAGAGAGGTAGAGGTAGAGATAGAGAGAGAGAGGTAGAGAGGTAGAGAGGTAGAGCGGTAGAGAGGTAGAGAGGTAGAGAGGTAGAGCGGTAGAGAGGTAGAGAGGTAGAGAGATAGAGAGAGAGAGAGGTAGAGATGTAGAGCGGTAGAGAGGTAGAGAGATAGAGAGGTAGAGAGGTAGAGCTAGAGAGAGAGCGGTAGAGAGGTAGAGCCAGAGAGAGAGCGGTAGAGAGATAGAGAGGTGGAGCAGTAGAGAGGTAGAGCGGTAGAGAGGTAGAGGTAGAGCTAGAGAGAGAGCGGTAGAGAGGTAGAGCTAGAGAGAGAGCGGTAGAGAGGTAGAGAGGTGGAGCGGTAGAGAGGTAGAGAGGTGGAGCGGTAGAGAGATAGAGAGGTGGAGCGGTAGAGAGATAGAGAGGTGGAGCGGTAGAGAGAGGTGGAGCGGTAGAGAGGTAGAGCGGTAGAGAGAGAGGTAGAGCGGTAGAGAGAGAGGTAGAGCGGTAGAGAGAGAGGTAGAGCGGTAGAGAGGTAGAGCGGTAGAGAGAGAGAGAGGTGGAGCGGTAGAGAGGTAGAGAGAGAGAGAGGTGGAGCGGTAGAGAGGTAGAGAGAGAGAGAGGTGGAACGGTAAAGAGGTAGAGTGGTAGAGAGGGTAGAGTGGTAGAGAGGTAGAGCGGTGGAGCGGTGGAGAGGTAGAGAGGTAGAGAGGTAGAGAGGTAGAGCGTTAGAGCGGTAGAGAGGTAGAGGCAGAGAGGCAGAGCGGTAGAGGCAGAGCGGTAGAGCGGCAGAGAGGTAGAGAGCGGTAGAGAGAGAGGAGGAGCGGTAGAGAGTGGTAGAGAGGTGGAGCAGAGAGAGAGAGAGAGGTGGAGCCATAGAAAGATGACATAGGTAGAGAGGCGGAGACATGGGGCGGTAGAGAGGTAGAGCGGTAGAGAGGTAGAGAGGTAGAGACATGCGGCGGTAGAGAGGTAGAGCGGTAGAGAGGTGAGAGAGGTAGAGAGGTAGAGAGGTAGAGACATGGGGCGGTAGAGCGGTAGAGAGGTAGAGCTGTAGAGAGAGAGAGGAGGAGCGGTAGAGAGTGGTAGAGAGGTGGAGCAGTAGAGAGAGAGAGAGGAGGTGGAGCGGTAGAAAGGTGAGGTAGGTAGAGAGGTAGAGAGGTAGAGACATAGGGCGGTAGAGAGGTAGAGCGGTAGAGAGGTGAGAGAGGTAGAGAGGTAGAGAGGTAGAGACATGGGGCGGTAGAGCGGTAGAGAGGTAGAGCTGTAGAGAGAGAGAGGAGGAGCGGTAGAGAGTGGTAGAGAGGTGGAGCAGTAGAGAGAGAGAGAGGTGGAGCGGTAGAAAGGTGAGAGATGGGTAGAGAGGAGACATGGGGGAGGTAGGCGGTAGAGAGGTAGAGAGAGAGGTAGAGAGGTAGAGACATGGGGCGGTAGAGAGGTAGAGCGGTAGAGAGGTGAGAGAGGTAGAGAGGTGGAGACATGGGGCGGCAGAGAGGTAGAGTGGTAGAGAGGTAGAGCAGTAGAGAGAGAGAGGAGGAGCGGTAGAGAGTGGTAGAGAGGTGGAGCAGTAGAGAGAGAGAGAGAGGTGGAGCGGTAGAAAGGTGAGATAGGTAGAGCGGTAGAGGTAGAGTGGTAGAGATAGATAGAGAGGTAGAGCGGTAGAGAGGTAGAGCGGTAGAGAGGTAGAGAGGTAGAGCGGGAGAGCGGTAGAGAGACAGAGGTGGAGCGGTAGAGAGGTGAGAGAGGTAGAGAGGTAGAGAGGTGGAGACATGGGGCGGTAGAGAGGTAGAGCGGTAGAGAGGTGGAGACATGGGGCGGTAGAGATAGATAGGAGGTAGAGAGGCGGAGACATGGGGCGGTAGAGAGGTAGAGCGGTAGAGAGGTAGAGAGGTGGAGACATGGGGCGGTAGAGAGGTAGAGCGGTAGAGAGGTAGAGAGGTAGAGAGGTGAGAGAGGTAGAGAGGTAGAGAGAGAGGTAGAGCGGTAGAGAGGTAGAGCGGTAGAGAGAGAGAGAGAGGTGGAGCGGTAGAGAGATGGAGCGGTAGACAGGTGGAGCGGTAGAAAGGTGAGATAGGTAGAGCGGTAGAGGTAGAGTGGTAGAGATAGATAGAGAGGTAGAGCGGTAGAGAGGTAGAGGTAGAGCGGTAGAGAGACAGAGGTGGAGCAGTAGAGAGAGAGGTAGAGAGGTAGAGCGGTAGAGCGGTAGAGAGAGAGAGAGGTGGAGCGGTAGAGAGGTAGAGCGGTAGAGAGAGAGGTAGAGTGGTAGAGCGGAGAGAGGTAGAGGTGGAGTGGTAGAGAGGTAGAGCTGTAGAGAGGTAGAGCGGTAGAGAGGTACAGTGGTAGAGTGGGAGAGAGGTAGAGGGGTAGAGAGGTAGAAAGGTAGCGCGGTAGAGAGGTAGAGTGGTAGAGTGGTAGAGAGGTAGAGCGGTAGAGAGGTAGAGAGGTAGAGAGGTAGAGAAATGGGGCGGTAGAGAGGTAGAGCGGTAGAGAGGTGAGAGAGGTAGAGAGGTAGAGAGGTAGAGAAATGGGGCGGTAGAGAGGTAGAGAGGTAGAGAGGTAGAGCGGTAGAGAGGTAGAGAGGTAGAGAGGTAGAGACATGGGCGGTAGAGAGGTAGAGAGCGGTAGAGAGGAGAGAGGTAGAGAGGAGAGAGGCGGAGACATGGGGCGGTAGAGAGTGGCGGTAGAGAGAGTAGAGAGGCAGAGAGGTAGAGACATGGGGCGGGTGAGATGGTAGAGCGGTAGAGAGGTGAGAGAGGTAGAGAGGTAGAGAGGCAGAGGGTAGAGAGGTGAGAGGTAGGAGAGGTAGAGAGGTAGAGAGGAGCGGTAGAAGGTAGAGCGGGAGGAGCGGTAGAGAGACAGAGGTGGAGCGGTAGAGGAGGTGAGAGAGAGGTAGAGAGGTAGAGAGGTGGAGACATGGGGGCGGTAGAGAGGTAGGAGCGGTAGAGAGGTAGAGCTGTAGAGAAGAGAGGAGGAGCGGGAGGGTAGAGGAGGTGGAGCAGTAGAGAGAGAGAGGTGGGAGAGCGGTAGGAAAGGTGAGGTAGGTAGGAGAGGTAGAGAGGTAGAGACATGGGGCGGTAGAGCGGTAGAGAGGTAGAGCTGTAGAGAGAGAGAGGAGGAGCGGTAGAGAGTGGTAGAGAGGTGGAGCAGTAGAGAGAGAGAGAGGTGGAGCGGTAGAAAGGTGAGATGGGTAGAGAGGCGGAGACATGGGGCGGTAGAGAGGTAGAGCGGTAGAGAGGTGAGAGAGGTAGAGAGGTAGAGACATGGGGCGGTAGAGAGGTAGAGCGGTAGAGAGGTAGAGAGGTAGAGACATGGGGCGGTAGAGGGTGAGAGAGAGGTAGAGAGGTGAGGAGCGGAGACATGGGGCGGCAGAGAGGTAGAGCGGTAGAGAGGTAGAGAGGTGGAGACATGGGGCGGTAGAGAGGTAGAGCGGTAGAGAGGTGGAGCGGTAGAGAGGTGGAGAGGTGGAGACATGGGGCGGTAGAGAGGTAGAGCGGTAGAGAGGTGGAGCGGTAGAGAGGTTGAGCGGTAGAGAGGTAGACAGGTGGAGCGGTAGAGAGGTAGAGTGGTATAGATAGATAGAGAGGTAGAGCGGTAGAGAGAGAAAGGTGGAGCGGTAGAGAGACAGAGAGAGGTGGAGCGGTAGAGAGTGGTAGAGAGGTAGAGCGGTAGAGATGTAGAGAGGTAGAGCGGTAGAGAGGTAGAGCGGTAGAGAGAGAGGTAGAGCGGTAGAGAGGTAGAGAGAGAGGTAGAGCGGTAGAGAGGTAGAGCGGTAGAGAGAGAGAGGAGGAGCGGTAGAGAGTGGTAGAGAGGTGGAGCAGTAGAGAGAGAGAGAGGTGGAGCGGTAGAAAGGTGAGATAGGTAGAGAGGTAGAGAGGCGGAGACATGGGGCGGTAGAGAGGTAGAGCGGTAGAGAGGTGAGAGAGGTAGAGAGGTGGAGACATGGGGCGGTAGAGAGGTAGAGAGGTAGAGCAGTAGAGAGAGAGAGGAGGAGCGGTAGAGAGTGGTAGAGAGGTGGAGCAGTAGAGAGAGAGAGAGGTGGAGCGGTAGAAAGGTGAGATAGGTAGAGCGGTAGAGGTAGAGTGGTAGAGATAGATAGAGAGGTAGAGCGGTAGAGAGGTAGAGCGGAGGTAGAGCGGTAGAGAGAGAAGTAGAGCGGTAGAGAGGTAGAGAGGTAGAGAGACAGGGAGCGGTAGAAGGTAGGAGAGACAGAAAGTAGAGGTGGAGCGGTAGAGAGGTAGAGCGGTAGAGAGGTAGAGTGGAGAGAGTAGAGAGGTAGAGCGGTAGAGAGAGGTAGAGCGGTAGAGAGAGAGAGTGGAAGCGGTAAAAAGGTGAATAATTAGAAAGCGGAGAACATGGGCGGTAGAAATTAGAGCGGTAGAGAGGTGAGAGAGGTAGAGAGGTAGAGACATGGGGGCGGTAGAGAGGTAGGCGGTAGAGAGGTAGAAATTAGAGTGGGAGAGAGGTAGAGTGGTAGAGTGGTAGAGAGGTAGAGCGGTAGAGAAGGTACAGTGGTAGAGTGGGAGAGATGTAGAGTGGTAGAGAGGTAGAAAGGTAGCGCGGTAGAGAGGTAGGGGTAGAAGTAGAGGAGTTAGAGACATGGGGCGGTAGAGAGGTAGAGCGGTAGAGAGGTAGAGCCCGGTAGAAGGTAGAGAGAGGTAGACGGTAGAGAGGTGAGAGAAGGTAGAGGTAGAGGTGGAGACATGGGGGCGGTAGAGAGGTAGAGCGGTAGAGGAGTAGAGCGGTAGAGTGAGAAGAGGAGCGGTAAGATGGTAGAGAGGTAGAGAGGTAGAGAGCAGAGAGAGGTAGAGCAGAGAGAGAGGTGAGAGACAGAGAGAGTAGAGGGTAGAGAGAGCGGTAGAGAGGTAGAGAGGTAGAGAGAGGGCAGAGATGGTAGAGCCGTAGAGAGCGATGCAGAGATAGAGCGGCAGAGAGGCAGAGCTGTAGAGAGAGTAGAGCTGTAGAGTACGTGAGAGAGGGAGAGAGGTGGATAGTAGAGAGGGAGTAGAGAGGTAGAGCGGTAGAGAGGTAGAGGGAGACAGAGGTAGAGCGAGAGAGGTAGAGAGGTAGAGAGGCGGAGAGAGAGCAGAGAGAGGTAGAGCGGCAGAGAGTGGAGAGAGGCAGAGAGAGTAGAGAGGTAGAGAGATGGGGCGGTAGAGAGGTAGAGCGGTAGAGAGGCAGAGAGGTAGAGAGAGAGAGAGGTAGAGGGAGCGAGAGAGGTAGAGAGGCAGAGCGGTAGAGAGGTAGAGAGTAGAGAGGTAGAGAGGCGGAGAGCATGGGCAGAGAGATGAGAGAGAGCTAGAGACAGAGTAGAGACATGAGGGGGCAGAGAGAGAGCAGAGAGAGGTGAGAGAGGGAGAGAGGCAGAGAGGCGGAGACACGGGGCAGAGAGCAGAGAGCGAGAGAGGTAGAGAGGTAGAGACATGGGGCGGTAGAGAGGTAGAGCGGTAGAGAGGTAGAGAGGTGAGAGAGAGAGGTGAGAGAGAGAGAGAGGTAGAGAGGTAGAGAGAGCAGAGAGTAGAGCGGAGAGAGAGGAGCGAGAGAGGTGGAGCAGAGAGATGAGATAGGTAGAGCAGTAGAGAGTAGAGATGGTAGAGATAGATGAGAGAGACAGTAGAGCGAGTAGAGAGGCAGAGGGTAGATGCGAGTAGAGAGACAGAGATGGAGAGAGAGAGAGCAGGTAGAGAGCAGAGATGGGTAGAGAGTAGAGAGAGAGAGGTGGAGCATGCAGAGAGGCAGAGAGCAGAGAGAGGTAGAGAGGTAGAGCGGTAGAGGTAGAGGTGAGAGTAGTAGAGAGGTAGAGCAGTAGAGAGGTAGAGCGGTAGAGAGACGGTAGAGAGGTAGAGCGGTAGAGAGGGTAGAGAGGCAGAGAGGTAGAGCGGTAGAGAGGCTAGAGATGTAGAGCGCAGAGAGGCAGAGCAGAGCAGAGATAGAGAGTAGAGAGAGAGCCATGAGTGCAGAGAGGCAGAGCTGCAGAGAGGTAGAGAGTAGAGAGGTAGAGAGGCAGAGAGCATGGGAGAGAGAGAGGCAGAGAGTGTAGAGAGAGTAGAGAGGTAGAGAGGCAGAGACAGAGCAGAGAGAGGTAGAGCGACAGAGAGTGAGAGAGGCGAGAGAGGCAGAGAGATGGGGCGGTAGAGAGAGTAGAGCGAGAGAGAGGTGAGAGAGGTGAGAGAGCAGAGAGGTAGAGAGGTAGAGCAGGCAGAGAGAGTAGAGAGGTAGAGAGGCGAGAGAGGTAGAGAGGCAGAGAGAGAGGGTAGAGCGTGCAGAGAGGTAGAGAGGGAGAGAGAGAGAGAGGTAGAGAGCAGTAGCAGAGAGATGGGAGAGAGACAGGTAGAGATGCAGAGAGATGAGACAGAGTAGAGCAGAGAGAGCGAGGAGTGGTAGAGAGAGATGAGAGAGAGATAGAGCGGTGAGAGAGGTAGAGAGTAGAGAGAGAGAGATAGAGGTAGAGGGCAGATAGAGAGAGAGGTAGAGAGGCAGAGAGTAGAGCGGTAGAGAGAGAGAGAGAGTAGAGCGGTAGAGAGGTAGAGAGAGTAGAGAGAGAGAGTAGAGAGGTCAGAGAGGGAGAGAGAGAGATGAGAGGGTAGAGAGAGTAGAGCGGAGAGAGAGTAGAGCAGAGAGAGGTACAGTGGTAGAGATGAGAGAGAGAGTGAGAGAGAGTAGAGAGGTAGCAGAGAGTAGCGCGAGTAGAGAGGTAGAGAGAGAGAGTGGAGAGAGAGAGTAGAGAGAGAGAGAGGTAGAGAGAGAGAGCGGTAGAGAGGTAGAGCGAGAGAGAGAGAGAGAGGTAGAGAGAGAGAGAGAGAGAGAGAGCGGTAGAGAGGTAGAGAGGTAGAGAGGTAGAGCGGTAGAGAGAGTGAGAGCGAGAGAGAGGTAGAGAGGTAGAGAGAGAGAGAGATGAGAGAGAGCAGAGAGGTAGAGCAGAGAGGAGAGAGAGAGAGAGAGAGCGAGAGAGAGAGGGCGGTAGAGAGAGTAGAGAGTAGAGAGGTAGAGAGGTAGAGAGCAGAGAGCAGGGGCGAGAGAGAGAGGGTAGAGAGGGTAGAGAGAGAGAGAGGTAGAGAGAGTAGAGAGAGGGAGCGGAGAGAGTAGAGAGGTAGAGAGAGAGAGTAGAGAGAGAGAGAGAGAGAGAGAGAGGTAGAGAGAGAGAGAGGGAGAGAGAGAGAGAGAGAGAGAGAGAGAGAGAGAGAGGTAGAGAGGTAGAGAGAGAGAGAGAGAGAGAGAGAGTAGAGAGGTAGAGAGGTAGAGAGGTAGAGAGGTGAGAGACAGAGAGGTAGAGAGAGAGAGAGAGAGAGCGAGAGAGAGAGAGGTGAGAGAGAGAGAGAGAGAGAGAGAGAGAGAGGTAGAGAGAGAGAGAGAGAGAGAGAGGTAGAGAGCGGTAGAGAGAGAGGTGGAGACAGTAGAGAGAGAGAGAGGTGGAGAGTAGAGAGAGTAGAGAGCAGAGCAGAGAGAGAGAGAGAGAGGGAGAGAGAGAGGCAGAGAGAGAGAGAGAGGTAGAGAGAGAGAGAGAGAGAGAGAGAGAGGTAGAGAGAGAGCGAGTAGAGAGCAGAGAGAGAGGAGAGAGGTAGAGAGGTAGAGAGAGAGAGGTAGAGAGAGAGATAGAGGTAGAGAGGTAGAGCGGTAGAGAGAGTAGAGGGAGAGAGTAGAGAGGTAGAGAGAGAGAGAGAGAGAGAGTAGAGCGGTAGAGAGGTAGAGAGAGTGAGAGCGGTAGAGAGAGTAGAGAGAGAGAGGTAGAGAGAGGTAGAGAGAGTAGAGAGAGAGTAGGGAGAGAGAGAGAGGGGTAGAGAGGTAGAGAGAGAGAGAGAGAGAGGTAGAGAGGCAGAGTGGAGAGAGGTAGAGAGTAGAGAGAGGTAGAGAGAGTAGAGAGAGAGAGAGAGAGAGCGGTAGAGAGGTAGAGCGGTAGAGAGGAGAGAGGTAGAGAGAGTAGAGAGAGAGAGAGAGGAGCGGTAGAGAGAGAGAGAGGGAGAGAGCAGAGGTAGAGAGGTAGAGAGAGAGAGAGGTAGAGACGAGAGTAGAGAGAGTAGAGCGAGTAGAGAGGTGAGAGAGGTAGAGAGGTAGAGAGAGAGAGACATGAGGGCGAGGTAGAGAGGTAGAGAGGTAGAGAGGTAGAGAGAGAGAGAGAGTAGAGACAGAGAGAGAGAGTAGAGAGAGAGAGAGGTAGAGAGAGAGAGAGAGGGAGAGAGGTAGAGAGGCAGAGAGAGAGGTGAGAGAGCAGAGAGAGAGTAGAGAGGTAGAGAGGTAGAGAGAGAGTAGAGAGGTAGAGAGAGAGGGAGAGAGGTAGAGAGTAGAGAGAGAGGTAGAGAGAGAGAGAGAGAGAGTGAGAGAGAGAGAGAGAGGGTAGAGAGAGTAGAGAGGTAGAGAGAGAGAGAGAGAGAGGGTAGAGAGAGAGGTAGAGAGAGAGGTGGAGAGAGAGAGTGAGAGAGAGGTAGAGAGCAGAGAGAGAGAGAGAGGTAGAGAGAGAGGCAGAGAGAGAGGTAGAGAGAGAGAGTAGAGAGAGAGAGAGCGTAGAGAGAGAGAGTGGAGAGAGCAGAGAGGTAGAGAGGTAGAGAGAGGTAGAGCGAGTAGAGAGGTAGAGCGGTAGAGAGGTAGAGGTAGAGAGAGAGGTAGAGAGAGGTAGAGAGAGTAGGTAGAGAGTAGAGCGGTAGAGAGAGAGAGAAGTAGAGACAGAAAGTAGAGAGTAGTAGAGGGAGGCGGTAGTGCGGTAGAGGAGGTAGAGAGAGGGTAAGAGCGGTAGGTAGAGGTAAGAGCGAGTAGAGCCGAGTAGAGAGGCAGAGGTAGAGAGAGTAGAGAGAGTAGGCAGAGTAGAGAGAGTAGAGGTAAGAGCGAGGCGAGAGAGGTAGAGAGGAAGATGGTAGAGAGAGAGAGGTGGAGCGAGAGTAGAGAGGTAGAGCAAAGTGAAGAGAGAAGTAGAGCGGTAGAGAGAGTAGAGCGGTAGGAGAGGTAGAGAGAGTAGCGGTAGAGAGGGTAGTAGAGGGTAGGGTAGGCAGAGGAGCGGTAGAGAGTAGAGGCAGAGCGGTAGAGAGAGGGTAGGGTAGCAGAGAGAGTAGAGGTGAGCAGGGTAGGGTAGAGAGAGGTAGAGGGTAGGTGCAGAGCGGTAGAGGTGTCGGGAAGAGGTGAGAAGTGGTAAGTGTAGAGAGAGAGGTAAAGGGTAGAAGGTAGAGGGGTGGAAGAGGTGTAGAGGAGAGGAGGAGCATAGAGAGTAGAGCTGTAATAGGTAAGCGTAGAGAGTAGAGAGGTGATAGAGCGAGAGAGGTAGAGAGTGGAGTGGTAGAGAGAGAGGTAAGAGGTAGAGTGTAGAGAGGTAGAGCGGTAGAGAGAGAGTAGAGTAGAGCGGTAGAGATATAGAGATAGAGGTAGAGTGGTAGAGAGGTTGAGCGGTAGAGAGGTAGAGGTAAGGTAGAGCGGTAAGAGAGGTGAGAGCTGTAGAGAGGTAGAGCGGTAGAGATAGAGAGGTGGAGCGGTAGAGAGAGAGAGGTAGAGTGGTAGAGAGGTAGAGCGGTAGAGAGAGAGAGGTGGAGTGGTAGAGAGGTAGAGCTGTAGAGAGGTAGAGTGATAGAGAGGTACAGTGGTAGAGTGGGAGAGAGGTAGAGTGGTAGAGAGGTAGAAAGGTAGCGCGGTAGAGAGGTAGAGAGGTAGAGAAGTAGAGAGGTAGAGACATGGGGCGGTAGAGAGGTAGAGCGGTAGAGAGGTGGAGCGGTAGAGAGGTTGAGCGGTAGAGAGGTAGACAGGTGGAGTGTAGAGAGGTAGAGTGGTAGAGAGAGGTAGAGGTAGAGCGGTAGAGGTAGAGGTGAGTGGTAGTGAGGTAGAGCTGTAGAGAGGTAGAGCGGTAGAGAGGTACAGTGGTAGAGCGAGAGAGGTAGAGGGGTAGAGAGGTAGAGAGGTAGAGACATGGGGCGGTAGAGAGGTAGAGACGGTAGAGAGGTAGAGCGGTAGAGAGGTAGAGAGGCAGAGACATGGGGCGGTAGAGCGGTAGAGAGGTAGAGAGGTAGAGAGGTAGAGACATGGGGCGGTAGAGAGTAGAGCGTGTAGAGAGGTGAGAGGCAGAGAGGTAGAGACATGCTAGAGAGGTAGGAGCGGTAGAGAGGTAGAGAGGTAGAGAAATGGGGTGGTAGAGAGGTAGAGCGGTAGAGAGGAGAGAGAGGTAGAGAGGGGCGGAGCAGAGAGGTAGAGAGGTAGAGAAATGGGGGCGGTAGAGAGGTAGAGAGGCGGAGACAGCAGAGAGAGGCAGAGAGGTAGAGAGTGGGAGAGGCAGAGAGGTGGAGAGGGTAGAGAGCAGAGCGGTAGAGAGGCAGAGCGGTAGAGAGAGGTGGAGCGGTAGAGAGGTAGAGCCGGGTAGAGAGGTAAGAGGTAGAGCGGTGAGAGAGAGCAGAGCGGTAGAGAGAGAGGTGGAGCGGTAGAGAGGTAGAGAGGTGAGCGGCAAGAGAGAGAGGTGGAGGTAGAGCGGTAGAGCGGCAGAGAGAAAGGTAGAGGTAGAGCGGTAGAGAGGTAGAGCGGTAGAGAGAGAGGTAGAGGTAGAGCGGTAGAGATGTAGAGAGAGAGGTAGAGTGGTAGAGAGGTAGATCGGTAGAGAGGTAGAGGTAGAGGTAGAGCGGTAGAGAGGTAGAGCGGTAGAGAGAGAGGTAGAGGTAGAGAGGTAGAGAGAGAGGTAGAGTGGTAGAGCGGTAGAGCGGTAGAGAGGTAGAGCGGTAGAGAGAGAGGTAGAGCGGTAGAGAGAGAGAGAGGTGGAGCAGTAGAAAGGTGAGATAGGTAGAGAGGCGGAGACATGGGGCGGTAGAGAGGTAGAGCGGTAGAGAGGTGAGAGAGGTAGAGAGGTAGAGACATGGGGCGGTAGAGAGGTAGAGCGGTAGAGAGGTAGAGAGGTAGAGTGGGAGAGAGGTAGAGTGGTAGAGAGGTAGAGCGGTAGAGAGGTACAGTGGTAGAGTGGGAGAGATGTAGAGTGGTAGAGAGGTAGAAAGGTAGCGCGGTAGAGAGGTAGAGAGGTAGAGAAGTAGAGAGGTAGAGACATGGGGCGGTAGAGAGGTAGAGCGGTAGAGAGGTAGAGAGGTAGAGAGGGAGAGACATGGGGCGGTAGAGAGGTAGAGCGGTAGAGAGGTGAGAGAGGTAGAGAGGTAGAGAGGTGGAGACATGGGGCGGTAGAGAGGTAGAGCGGTAGAGAGGTGAGAGAGGTAGAGAGGTAGAGAGGTGGAGACATGGGGCGGTAGAGAGGTAGAGCGGTAGAGAGGTAGAGCGGTAGAGAGAGAGAGAGGAGGAGCGGTAGAAAGTGGTAGAGAGGTGGAGCAGTAGAGAGAGATAGGTGGAGCGGTAGAAAGGTGAAATAGGTAGAGAGGTAGAGAGGCGGAGACATGGGGCGGTAGAGAGGCAGAGCCGGCAGATATAAGAGATATATGACACACCAGCAGATGTTGAGAGACGCAGACGATCAATGCAAAGATATAAGACGGCAAGATGTCGCAGATGCTGAGGACATCATCGGGGCCTGCAGACATACATCTACATAAGTGACGCAGATATACGACGGCAGATAGACAGGTGAAGCGGTAGAGAGGTAGAGTGGTGACAGATAGATAGAGAGGTAGGAGCGCAGAGAGAAAGGTGGAGCTGGTAGAGAGACAGAGAGAGGTGGAGCGGTAGAGAGTGGTAGAGAGGCAGAGAGGTAGAGCGGTAGAGAGAGCGGTAGAGAGGTAGAGCGCAGAGAGGCAGAGAGGCAGAGAGGTAGAGAGGCAGAGAGGTAGAGAGATAGAGAGGTAGAGAGGCAGAGACGAGAGAGAGGTAGAGCTCAGAGAGAGAGAGAGAGACAGACAGACAGACAGACAGATGACAGATGAGCATTTACTGGCATTTTAGAGACAGAGAGGTAGACAAGACAGACAGAGACACAGACAGAGAGGAGAGTATATTTGTAGACCCAGAGGAGAGAGGCGAGAGGCAGATACGGAGGCAGAGAGGCAGAGAGCGCAGAGAGAGGTAGAGAGGTGGAGACATGGGGCGAAAGAGAGAGAGAGGCAGAGAGGTAGAGAGGTAGAGAGATAGAAAGAGAGGGAGAGAGAGAGGTAGAGAGAGAGAGAGGCAGAGCGGAAAAGAGAAGAGGGTGGGAGAGAGACAGAGAGACGGAGACAGACAGACAGACAGACAGACAGACAGACAGACAGACAGACAGACAGACAGACAGATAGAGAGGTAGAGCGGTAGAGAGCAGAGATGTAGAGATAGAGAGATGAGGTGGAGCAGCAGAGAGACAGGCAGAGAGGCAGAGAGCAGAGCTGGCAGAGCCTAAAAGACATTATTTTATTCAAGACATGCTAGTTATCTTACATATTATTATTATTAGAGGAGAGAGGTAGAGTGGTAGACGTAGGGGAGGGGAGAGGGGGAGAGGTGGAGTGGTAAGAGGTAGAGCTGTAGAGAGGTAGAGCGGTAGAAGGGTACATGGTAGAGTGGAGAGAGTGGAGAGTGGTAGAGAGGTAGAGAGGTAGCGCGGTAGAGAGAGGTAAGAGCGTAGAGAGAGTAGACCTGCGAGAGAGGTAGAGAGGTAGAGAGAGCAGAGAGAGATGGGCGGTAGAGAGGTAGAGCGGCAGAGAGGTGAGAGAGGTAGAGAGGTAGAGCGCAGAGAGATGCGCTACAGAGGTAGAGAGAGAAGAGAGAGAGAGAGCGGTAGAGAGGTAGAGAGGTAGAGACATGCGGTAGAGAGGTAGAGAGGTAGAGCGAGTAGAGAGAGACCTGCAGAGAGGTAGAGAGAGTAGAGAGGCGGAGAACCTGCGGAGGGAGGGAGAGTAGAAGCGAGTAGAGAGGTAGAGAGGTAGAGACATGCGGTAGAGAGGTAGAGCGGTAGAGAGGTGAGACACGCAGAGAGGTAGAGAGGCGAGAGACATGAGCGGTAGAGAGGTAGAGCGGTAGAGAGGTAGAGAGGTGGGAGACATGCGGTAGAGAGAGTAGACGCGGTAGAGGAGGAAGAGAGAGAGAGAGTAGAGAGAGCGTAGAGAGGAGAGACGCGCAGAGCGGTAGAGAGAGAGAGGTGGAGCGGTAGAGATGGAGCGGCAGACAGGTGGAGCGAGATAGATGGAGAGCGGTAGAGGTGAGAGTCGGTAGAGATAGATAGAAAGTACGGTAGAGAGGTAGAGGTAGACGGTAGAGACAGAGGGTGGGAGCAGTAGAGAGAGAGGTAGAAGGTAAGCGGGTAGATGATAGAGAGATGGAGCTGTAGAAGGCAAAGCGGCAGAGAGAGGTGAGTGGTAGACGGTAGAAGTAGAGGTGGGAGGGTAGAGAGGCAGAGCTGTAGAGAGGTAAGACGGTAGAGAGGTACAGTGGTAGAGTGCGGAGAGAGCGTCAGAGGGGTAGAGAGCATACGATAAAAGGTAGCGTAGTAGAGAGGTAGATATAAGAGTGAGATAGACAGGTGAGAGCGGTAGAGAGGTAGAGTAGGTAGAGAGATAGAGTACATGAGACGGTAGAGAGCGTAGAGTAGAGAAAGGTGAGAGATGGTAGAGAGATAGAGAGACGGAGACATGGAGCGGTAGAGAGTCAGAGGGTAGAGAGGTAGAGAGGTAGAGAGGTAGAGAGATGGGCGGTAGAGAGGTAGAGCTGATAGAGAGGTCGAGAGAGGTAGAGAGGCGGAGACATGAGACGGTAGAGAGGCAGAGAGTCAGAGAGGTAGAGAGGTGGAGACAAAGCGGCTAGAGAGGTAGAGCTCATGTAGAGAGGTGAGAGAGGTAGAGAGCATGGATGAGAAGGTAGAGAGGTAGAGGTAGAGATGGTAGAGCGTGCAGAGAGGTAGAGACGTAGAGAGAGAGAGAGGTGGAGCGGCAGAGAGTGGAGGCGGAGACACGTGCTGCAGAGAGGCGAGAGAGCGCAGAGCGGTAGAGTGCAGAGAGGTGGAGACATGCGAGAGAGTAGAGCGGTAGAGAGGCAGAGGTAGAGTGGTAGAGAGGACAGAGGTGGAGCAGTAGAGAGAGAGGTAGAGCGGGTAGAGCGCAGAGCCGGTAGCAGAGAGAGAGAGGTGGGAGCGCAGAGAGGCGGAGCGGCAGACAGGTGGAGCTGCAGAAAGAGCAGAGCGGGTAGAGCGAGAGGAGTGTAGTGGCAGTGAGGTAGAGACTGTAGAGAGGTAGAGCGGTAGAGAGCACAGATGGTAGAGATGGAGAGATGAGGTGGAGCAGCAGAGGTAGACAGGCAGCGCGCAGAGAGCAGAGCTGGCAGAGCCTGAAAGACGTAGGTTTATTCGAGACGTGCTAGTTAGCGTACAGATATGCGTGTCAAGAGAGGCTAAGATGCGTGGCAGACGTGCTACACCGCAGACAGGCTAGTCGCACATGCGCGGCTAGCAGATGGAAAGACATGCTGAGATACAGATGCTGTATGCGCGCATGCTACAGAGAGGTAGAGAGTGGTAGAGAGGCAGAGAGGTAGAGAGGGAGACATGGGGCGGTAGAGAGGTAGAGCGGGAGAGAGAGAGAGAGGTAGAGAGAGGCAGAGAGATGGGGCGGTAGAGAGGTAGAGCGGTAGAGAGGTAGAGAGGTAGAGAGGTAGAGACAGAGCAGTAGAGAGAGAGAGCGGGAGAGAGGTGAGAGAGAGTAGAGAGGTGAGAGACATGGGGCGCAGAGAGGTAGAGCGGCAGAGAGGTAGAGAGGTAAGAGATGGGGTAGTAGAGCAGGTGAGAGCTGGTAGAGAGGCAGAGCAGGTAGAGAGGTCGCGAGAGGTAGAGAGGTAGAGAGGTGGGCAGACGCGGTAGAGAGGCAGAGACGGCAGAGACGAGAGGTAGAGAGGTAGAGAGGTAGAGAGGTAGGAGAGATGGAGGTGGAGAGGTAAAGAGGTAGAGCAGAGCAGAGAGGTAGAGAGGTAGAGAGAGGAGCGAGCGGCAGAGAGGTAGAGCGGTAGAGAGAGATGAGGTAGAGCGGTAGAGAGCAGAGGGCAGAGTGAGGTAGAGAGGCAGAGAGGTGGGACATGCGAGTAGAGAGGCAGAGCCGGCAGGTGTGAGCGATAGATGACGCGCAGCAGAGGTTGAGAGACGCAGACGATCAATGCAGAGATGTAAGACGGCAAGATGTCGCAGATGCAGAGGACATCATGCGCCTGCAGACAGGTACAGGCTACAGCGGTAGACGCAGGTAGACGACGGCAGAGAGGTACAGGTGAGAGCGGTAGAGAGGTAGAGAGAGAGAGCAGGAGTGGATAGAGAGGTAGGAGCTGCAGAGAGGCAGAGGTGGAGCTGGTAGAGAGACAGTAGAGAGGTGGAGCGGTAGAGAGAGGTAGAGGTAGAGCCAGTAGAGAGGTAGAGAGAGCGGTAGGAGTGGTAGAGCGGTAGAGAGGTAGAGCGCGGAGCGCAGAGAGGCAGAGCCAGAGAGGAGGTAGAGCGCAGAGAGCACAGTGGTAGAGTGGGAGAGAGGCAGAGCGGCAGAGAGGTAGAGCACAGGTAGCGGGTAGAGAGGGTAGAGAGGGGATGAGAGAGAGTAGAGAGAGTAGGAGCGGTAGAGAGAGGGTAGAGAGGTAGAGAGAGGTAGAGAGATGGGAGCGAGAGAGAGGTAGAGCGGTGAGAGAGGCAGAGAGGAGAGAGAGAGAGGTAGAGAGAGGGAGCGATAGAGAGGTAGAGAGGTAGAGAGAGAGGTAGAGAGGCAGAGAGATGGAGAGAGGAGAGAGAGAGCGGTAGAGAGGTAGGAGAGGTAGAGAGGGAGAGAGGTAGAGAGGTAGAGAGAGAGGTAGAGCAGTAGAGAGGCAGAGCGGAGAGAGAGAGGGTAGAGAGGGTAGAGAGACGGAGCGGCAGAGAGGTAGAGCGGCAGAGAGGTGAGAGAGGTAGAGCGTAGAGAGGAGAGAGAGGCGGAGAGAGAGGGCTAGAGAGGTAGAGCGGTAGAGAGCAGAGAGGTAGAGAGGTAGAGAGATGAGGTAGAGAGGTAGAGAGAGAGGTGAGAGAGGTAGAGAGCAGAGCTGGAGGCGTAGAGAGATGAGCGTAGAGAGAGTGCAGAGAGGTAGAGAGATGTAGTAGAGAGGTAGAGCGGTAGAGAGAGAGAGTGTAGAGAGGCTGGGCAGACATGGGGCGTAGAGCGTAGAGAGTGCGGGGTAGCACATGGGAGCGGCTAGAGAGGTAGAGACAGGTGAGAGAGGTAGAGGTAGAGAGACGGCGAGGTGAGAGGTAGAGAGGTAGAGAGTAGAGAGGTAGAGAGGCAAGAGGTAGAGAGAGGAGGTGGAGCGGTAGAGAGGTAGAGCGGGTAGAGGGGTAGAGAGGTAGGGAGAGGTAGAGAGGTAGAGAGGTAGAGAGGTAGAGAGGGTAGAGAGGTAGAGAGGTAGAGAGGTAGAGCGGCAGAGAGGGAGAGAGGTAGAGAGGGTAGAGAGATAGAGAGGTGAGAGAGGGTAGAGCGGTAGAGAGGTAGAGAGATAGAGCGGTAGAGAGGTAGAGCGGTAGCAGAGTGGGTAGAGAGGCAGAGGTAGGGGAGAGCAGAGCAGGTAGAGCGGTGGGAGAGGAGGGTAGGCGGTGGGGAGGGTAGAGAGGAGAGATGCAGAGAGTAGAGAGGGTAGAGCGGGTAGAGAGGTAGATAGCGCGTAGAGAGGTAGAGAGGGTAGAGAGAGTAGGCGGTAGGAGAGGTGAGAGAGAGGGTAGAGCGGTAGAGAGGTGAGAGAGGTAGAGAGAGGAGAGCGGTAGAGAGAGAGAGGTAGAGAGGTAGAGAGAGGTGGGAGCAGAGAGGTAGAGAGTGGAGCGGTAGAGAGAGAGAGGTAGAGGTAGAGCGGAGAGCGGTAGAGAGAAAGGTAGAGTGGTAGAGATGTAGAGAGAGAGGTAGAGTGGTAGAGAGGTAGAGCGGTAGAGAGGTAGAGGTAGAGGTAGAGCGGTAGAGAGGTAGAGCTGTAGATAGGTAGAGCGGTAGAGAGAGAGAGGTGGAGCGGTAGAGAGAGAGAGGTAGAGAGGTGGAGTGGTAGAGAGAGAGGTAGAGGTAGAGTGGTAGAGAGGTAGAGCGGTAGAGAGAGAGGTAGAGGTAGAGCGGTAGAGATGTAGAGAGAGAGGTAGAGTGGTAGAGAGGTAGAGCGGTAGAGAGGTAGAGGTAGAGGTAGAGCGGTAGAGAGGTAGAGCTGTAGATAGGTAGAGCGGTAGAGAGAGAGAGGTGGAGCGGTAGAGAGAGAGAGGTAGAGTGGTAGAGAGGTAGAGCGTAGAGAGAGAGAGGTGAGTGGTAGAGAGGTAAGCTGTGAGAGGTAGAGTGATGAGAGGTACAGTGGGTAGATGGTAGAGAGGTAGAAGTGGTAGGAGGTAGAAAGGTAGCGCGGTAGAGAGGTAGGAGGGAGAGAATAGAGAGGTGGGGACATGGGGCGGTAGAGAGTAAGCGGTAGAGAGGTGGAGCGGTAGAGAGGTTGAGCGGTAGAGAGGTAGACAGGTGGAGTGTAGAGAGGTAGAGTGGTAGAGAGAGGTAGAGGTAGAGCGGTAGAGGTAGAGGTGGGAGTGGTAGTGAGGTAGAGCTGTAGAGAGGTAGAGCGGTAGAGAGGTACAGTGGTAGAGTGGAGAGAGGTAGAGGGGTAGAGAGGTAGAGAGGTAGAGCGGTAGATGGTAGAGCGGTGCAGAGAGGTAGAGCAGGGTAGAGAGGTAGAGCGGTAGCGAGAGGTAGAGAGGTAGAGAGTGAGAGGTGGAGCGGTAGAGAGAGGTGGAGGCTAGAGGGTGAGACGTAGAGTAGAGAGGTAGAGACATGGGGGCGGTAGAGAGGTAGAGCGGTAGAGGTAGAGAGGTAGAGACGTGTGGTAGAGATGGTAGAGGTAGAGCGGTAGAGAGGTAGAGAGGTGGAGACATGAGCGGTAGAGAGGTAGAGCGGTAGAGAGGTGAGAGAGGTAGAGAGGTAGAGACATGGGGCGGTAGAGAGGTAGAGCGGTAGAGAGGTAGAGAGGTGGAGACATGGGGCGGTAGAGAGGTAGAGTGGTAGAGAGGTAGAGAGGTAGAGAGGTGAGAGAGGTAGAGAGGTAGAGAGGTGGAGAGGTAGAGAGAGAGGTAGAGCGGTAGAGAGGTAGAGCGGTAGAGAGAGAGGTGGAGCGGTAGAGAGATGGAGCGGTAGACAGGTGGAGCGGTAGAAAGGTGAGATAGGTAGAGCGGTAGAGGTAGAGTGGTAGAGATAGATAGAGAGGTAGAGCGGTAGAGAGGTAGAGGTAGAGCGGTAGAGAGACAGAGGTGGAGCAGTAGAGAGAGAGAGGTGGAGCGGTAGAGAGGTAGAGCGGTAGAGAGGTAGAGGTGGAGTGGTAGAGAGGTAGAGCTGTAGAGAGGTAGAGCGGTAGAGAGGTACAGTGGTAGAGTGGGAGAGAGGTTGTGGTAGAGAGGTAGAAAGGTAGCACGGTAGAGAGGTAGAGTGGTAGAGTGGTAGAGAGGTAGAGCGGTAGAGAGGTAGAGAGGTAGAGAGGTAGAGAAATGGGGCGGTAGAGAGGTAGAGCGGTGAGAGAGGTGAGAGAGGTGAGAGGTAGAGAGGTAGAGAAATGGGGCGGTAGAGAGGTAGAGAGAGGTAGAGAGGTGGGAGAGGTGGGAGAGGTGGAGAGGCGGAGACATGGGGCGGTGGGGAGGTAGAGCGGTGGAGAGGTAGAGACATGGGGCGGTAGAGAGGTAGAGCGGTAGAGGTGAGAGAGGTAGAGAGGCGGAGACATGGGGGCGGTAGAGAGGTAGAGCGGTAGAGAGGTGAGAGAGGTAGAGAGGTAGAGACATGGGGCGGTAGAGAGTAGAGCGGTAGAGAGGTAGAGAGGTAGAGAAATGGGGGCGGTAGAGAGGTGGAGCCAGAGAGGTGGAGAGGTAGAGAGGAGGCGGAGACATGGGGGAAACGGTAGAGAGGTAGAGAGGTAGAGAGGTAGAGAGGTGGAGAGCGGAGAGGTGGAGAGGTGGAGAGAGGTGGAGAGGTAGAGAGGTAGAGAGGTAGAGAAATGGGGCAGTAGAGAGGTAGAGGCAGAGACATGGGGCGGTAGAGAGGTAGAGAGGTAGAGAGGTGGAGAGGTGAGAGGTGGAGAGGTGGAGAGGGGAGGTAGAGAGGTGGGAGGGTAGAGAAATGGGGAGGTAGAGAGGTGGAGCGGGAGAGTGGTAGAGAGGTAGAGGTAGAGAGGTAGAGAGGTGGAGCGGGAGAGATAGAGCGGTAAAGAGGTAGAGAGGTGGAGCGGTAGAGAGGGTGGAGCGGTAGAGAGGTGGAGCGGTAGAGAGGTGGAGCGGTAGAGAGGTGGAGCGGTAGAGAGGTGGAGCGGTAGAGAGGTAGAGAGGTGGAGCGCAGAGAGGTGGAGCGGTAGAGAGGTAGAGAGTGGTAGAGAGGTGGAGCGGTAGAGTGGTAGAGAGGTAGAGGTAGAGAGTGGAGAGCGGGAGAGCAGTAGAGAGGTAGAGAGGTAAAGATGAGGTAGAGGTAGAGAGGTGGAGCGGTAGAGAGATGGAGCGGTAGAGAGATGGAGCGGTAGAGAGGTAGAGAGGTGGAGCGGTAGAGAGGTGGAGCGGTAGAGAGATGGAGCGGTAGAGAGGTGGAGCGGTAGAGAGGTGGAGCGGTAGAGAGGTGGAGCGGGAGAGCGGTAGAGAGGTGGAGCGGTAGAGAGGTGGAGCGGGAGAGCGGTAGAGAGGTAGAGAGGTGGAGCGGTAGAGCGGTAGAGAGGTAGAGAGGTGGAGCGGTAGAGAGGTGGAGCGGTAGAGAGGTAGAGAGTGGTAGAGAGGTGGAGCGGTAGAGAGGTGGAGCAGTAGAGAGGTAGAGAGTGGTAGAGAGGTGGAGCGGTAGAGAGGTGGAGCGGTAGAGAGGTGGAGCGGTAGAGAGGTAGAGAGTGGTAGAGAGGTGGAGCGGTAGAGAGAGGGAGAGTGGTAGAGGTAGATGTAGAGACAGAGAGACAGAGAGAGAGAGAGACATCAGCTCCTATACTCGTTCCTGACCGGGTGTACAGCATGGATTCTGGCTTGACTCGTTTCCCCTGCAGAGCTTATTAAAACATACACTCACACACACACACACTCTGCCCACGGACTATATCATTAAGTTTGACAAAGTAAGACCCAGATAGTATAAGCTGTGCACAGGCAGGCAGAAAAATAACAGGCTCGCCGCAGCCAATGCTCAATATCTGACCCCATTAAATAACACTGCATCTCCCTCAACTGTGGTACACTGGACCAACGGCCATGTTTGTTTTGATCATGCGGAGGCTGGAGGGAGAGGGATCCCAGAGATTTGACACACACAGGGCCCAATTCCTGCGAGGTTATTGGAGTGTTGGCCGTTATGTAGATGTATACCCACCTATCTCTAGACAGCAAAGTATGCATCCCAAATGGCACCCTATTTCCTACATGCTGTAGTGCACTACGTTTGACCAGAGCTCTAACGTAGTGCACTGTATAGGGAATAGGGTGGCATTTGGGACTCATATATAGTGTAGGCAGACAGGATCTGTGGTGGACAAAACAGACAGTAATTGGCCTGGACAACCCTTCACAGGAGTTTTCACTAGCTCGGCTCACCAGGACATGGTGAATTGAGCTGAAGAAGCTGAACATATCCAATCAAATGGAGTTGAAGGAAATCACTGGTGCTCTCTGACTAATGCTTAGTGTCATAGAACTAGAGTACTGTAGATGCACCTGGATACATTCAGTTGAAATAGGACCTAGACATGAGCTACATTAAGTGATCTAAATCGCATTGCTACTTTATACTATTGTGTCTCACTTAGCCTTAAATGACATGGAACAGATAAAGACATTATAGTGGCTGGGACCAAACCACCTCATTCAATCTAGATTGATGTATGACAACCTTGTTGGGGACAAACAGGATATTTCATTGTGAAATGATGTTGCTGACCTTGCTGTGAGTGTTTAGCATGTACCTGTGTCACAATGGAGCCCAAGATTGATCAACCACACAGGTTTAACCCCAATTAGAGAGACCGGATTGGTTGGGATGTTTCGGATGTGATTTTGGCCCAGTTGAAAGGTCAAGCTCAACATACTGTATTACATGAAGAAGGACTCGCACTCTGAGCCATGGAGGAGGGATACGTATGGATGGAATATGAGTGATGAGGCTGTGGAAGAATGTAGATAAAAAAGAAGAACCCCTGATTCAGTGTTGTGAAGAAATAGGGTTGTTATCAAATCACAACTAAATATGATTCTCTCAGATCAGAGACACAATATAACATGTAGATGTCTGTGTTCTTATGAGTATGGCGATTGGTTGAACATTATCTTGTTTTCTGGGAACTACTTCTTCCATCGCTCACGCCCTCCCTCCTCCACCCTGACACTCCTCTGCCCCAGTGGCTGTGGTTGATAGGACCATCCATCCTCTAAATGGGGTGGGGGTGTAAATGGGGAGGGGGGGTTGCCTTAGTTTAGGTTCAACGTCAGACAAGGAAAGGATGTATGTGAGATGGAGGGATAGAAAGAGCATACAGTGGGGCAAAAAAGTATTTAGTCAGCCACCAATTGTGCAAGTTCTCCCTCTTAAAAATATGAGGCCTGTAATTTTCATCATAGGTACACTTCAACTATGACAGACAAAATGAGAAGAAAAAAATCCAGAAAATCACATTGTAGGATTTTTTATGAATTTATTTGCAAATTATGGTGGAAAATAAGTATTTGGTCAATTTAATTATTATAATTTTTTTTTAAATTTGACCTTTATTTAACTAGGCAAGTCAGTTAAGAACAAATTCTTATTTTCAATGACGGCCTAGGAACAGTGGGTTAACTGCCTGTTCAGCGGCAGAACGACAGATTTGTACCTTGTCAGCTCGGGGATTTGAACTTGCAACCTTTCGGTTACTAGTCCAACACTCCAACCACTAGGCTACCCTGCCGCCCCAGGGTCACAAAAGTTTATCCCAATACTTTGTTATATACCCTTTGTTGGCAATGACAGAGGTCAAACGTTTTCTGTAAGTCTTCACAAGGTTTTCACACACTGTTGCTGGTATTTTGGCCCATTTCTCCATGCAGATCTCCTCTAGAGCAGTGATGTTTTGGGGCTGTTGCTGGGCAACACGTACTTTCAACTCCCTCCAAAGATTTTCTATGGGGTTGAGATCTGGAGACTGGCTAGGCCACTGCAGGACCTTGAAATGCTTCTTACAAAGCCACTCCTTCGTTGCCCGGGTGGTGTGTTTGGGATCATTCTCATGCTGAAAGACCCAGCCACGTTTCATCTTCAATGCCCTTGCTGATGGAAGGAGGTTTTCACTCAAAATCTCACGATACATGGCCCCATTCATTCTTTCCTTTACACGGATCAGTCATCCTGGTCCCTTTGCAGAAAAACAGCCCAAAGCATGATGTTTCCACCCCCATGCTTCACAGTAGGTATGGTGTTCTTTGGATGCAACTCAGCATTCTTTGTCCTCCAAACATGACGAGTTGAGTTTTTACCAAAAAGTTATATTTTGGTTTCATCTGACCATATGACATTCTCCCAGTCTTCTTCTGGATCATCCAAATGCTCTCTAGCAAACTTCAGACGGGCCTGGACATGTACTGGCTTAAGCAGGGGGACACGTCTGGCACTGCAGGGTTTGAGTCCCTGGCGGCGTAGTGTGTTACTGATGGTAGGCTTTGTTACTTTGGTCCCAGCTCTCTGCAGGTCATTCACTAGGTCCCCCCGTGTGGTTCTGGGATTTTTGCTCACCGTTCTTGTGATCATTTTGACCCCACGGTGTGAGATCTTGCGTGGAGCCCCAGATCGAGGGAGATTATCAGTGGTCTTGTATGTCTTCCATTTCCTAATAATTGCTCCCACAGTTGATTTCTTCAAACCAAGCTGCAGATTCAGTCTTCCCAGCCTGGTGCAGGTCTACAATTTTGTTTCTGGTGTCCTTTGACAGCTCTTTGGTCTTGGCCATAGTGGAGTTTGGAGTGTGACTGTTTGAGGTTGTGGACAGGTGTCTTTTATACTGATAACAAGTTCAAACAGGTGCCATTAATACAGGTAACGAGTGGAGGACAGAGGAGCCTCTTAAAGAATAAGTTACAGGTCTGTGAGAGCCAGAAATCTTGCTTGTTTGTAGGTGACCAAATACTTATTTTCCACTATAATTTGCAAATAAATTCATTAAAAATCCTACATTGTGATCCCCTCATTTTTCATCTTTTTAAGTGGGAGAACTTGCACAATTGGTGGCTGACTAAATACTTTTTTGTCCCACTGTATAAAAGGGGAGGGGGGTATGTGAGGGAGAGAGTGTGTGTGGAGGAGCGAGTGGGAGAGAGAGGCAGGGAGAGAGGGAGAGAGACAGACAGACAGAGGGAGAGAGGGAGAGAGTGTGTGTGGAGGAGCGAGCGGGAGAGAGAGAGAGGGAGAGAGACAGACAGACAGAGGGAGAGAGGGAGAGAGACAGACAGACAGAGGGAGAGAGGGAGAGAGGGAGAGAGACAGACAGACAGAGGGAGAGAGGGAGAGAGACAGACAGACAGAGGGAGAGAGGGAGAGAGGGGAGAGAGACAGACAGACAGAGGGAGAGAGGGAGAGAGACAGACAGACAGAGGGAGAGAGGAGAGAGGGAGAGAGACAGACAGACAGAGGAGGGAGAGAGGGAGAGACAGACAGACAGACAGAGGGAGAGAGAGAGGACAGAGAGAGACAGACAGACAGAGGGAGAGAGGGAGAGAGGGAGAGAGACAGACAGACAGAGGGAGAGAGGGAGAGAGACAGACAGACAGAGGGAGAGAGGGAGAGAGGGAGAGAGACAGACAGACAGAGGGAGAGGGAGAGAGCGAGAGCAAGAGCTAGAAGGGCTCTAAATTTCCTCCTAAGTGCCGTGTGACGGACTCTGTGATGTGTAAAGGCGCTGTTTTCTTAATTTGATTGGCTCTAAATGCTTCCTGCGTCTCTGACTTACAGCCTATCCTTCTTCCCTTTTATGTTGTCTGTTGACAGAAAGCTGATCTGGCAGTGGCTCCCCTGGCCATCACCTACGTGAGGGAGAAGGTCATCGACTTCTCCAAGCCCTTCATGACACTGGGGATAAGTATCCTCTACCGCAAGCCCAACGGAACCAACCCTGGGGTCTTCTCCTTTCTCAACCCCCTCTCACCCGATATCTGGATGTATATTCTGCTGGCTTACTTGGGTGTCAGTTGTGTGCTGTTTGTCATAGCCAGGTAACATGTCAGTTCCAGTAATCAATCAATCAATCAATCAATCAATCAAATGTATTTATAAAGCCCTTCTTACATCAGCTGATGTCACAAAGTGTTGTACAGAAACCAAGCCTAAAACTAAATCACTGCTAATTCATTCACACACTATTATATGCTAACGTCTTAATTATTTAACCTTGCCCCATCTGTCTAACAAGATAGTCTCTCGGTGATTATGTTACGATCTTGACACTAAGTGGACAATATCTGCTCACTACCTGCTACCAATATCTACTCACTCAGATGACACAGACTTTATAGCTAGCCTCATAGTGAAAAATTCAGAAACACATTCACTCAAACTTTTAATAATGCAACCAACTTTGAAGGAAAAGGTACACAGATAAAAGTCTATATAGCTAAAAGTCAGGCAGGGAGGCAGCTGCTGTTAAGTGATTCCTGGGAAGTCTCTGTGTCTCCACACATACCTGCTGTTCCCTGGTCTGCCACAACTATCTGCTGCTCAGGAGATAATGCACACAAACACAAACATTATGATCAGAGACGTTAAACCAGACGTTTCAGGACTGTGTGTGTGCGGTATGTGTGTATGTACAGTACCAGTCAAAAGTTTTGACTCACCTACTCATTCCAGGGTTTTTCTTTATTTTTTACTATTTTCTACATCGTGAAGACATACAAACTATGATATAACACATGGAATCATGTAGTAACCACAAAAAGTGTTAAACAAATCAAAATATATTTATAATTGAGATTCTTTAAAGTAGCCACCCTTTTCCTTGATGATAGTGTTGCACACTCATGGCATTCTCTCAACCAGCTTCACCTGGAATGCTTTTCCAACATATGCTAAGCACTTGTTGGTTGCTTTTCCTTCATTCTGCGGTGTAACTCATCCCAAACCATCTCAATTGGGTTGAGGTTGGGTGCTTGTGGAGGCCAGGTCATCTGATGCAGCACTCCATCATATCTATAGATATAAAATAAAGAAAAACCCTTGAATGAGTAGGTGTGTCCAAACATTTGAGTGGTTGTGTGTGTGTGTGTGTGTGTGTGCTCATGTGTGTGTGTGTGTGCTCTTTGGTGTGAATGGCTGCTGCCCCCCTTTTCCCTGTTGTCTCCAGTGTCTCAAAGTCACTACTGTCTTTTCTTTTCTGGGTTTTTTCTCCACTTTGCCTCAAACATACCAAGTGATAGAATCTACATAGGAATCATATCAGCACAGTAAGAACCTGCTAGTTATGACAGTGACTTTAAAAAGGGACAGAGGTGGCTGACAATTGAACAAGCTTGATCATTTATAAGGTTGATTACTCGTTTGCCCAATATAGAGAGAGTCTGGATCTTGAAGTCAGTTGGTGTGTGTTAGATCTTGAGGTCAGCTGGTGTGTGTTAGATCTTGAGGTCAGATGGTGTGTGTTAGAACTTGAGATAAGCTGGTGTGTGTTAGATCTTGAGGTCAGATGGTGTGTGTTAGAACTTGAGATAAGCTGGTGTGTGTTAGATCTTGAGGTCAGCTGGTGTGTATTAGATCTTGAGGTCAGCTGGTGTGTGTTAGATCTTGAGGTCAGATGGTGTGTGTTAGATCTTGAGGTCAGCTGGTGTGTGTTAGATCTTGAGGTCAGCTGGTGTGTGTTAGATCTTGAGGTCAGATGGTGTGTGTTAGATCTTGAGGTCAGTTGGTGTGTGTTAGATCCTGAGGTCAGTTGGTGTGTGTTAGATCTTGAGATCGCTGGTGTGTGTTAGATCTTGAGGTCAGCTGGTGTGTGTTAGATCTTGAGGTCAGCTGGTGTGTGTTAGATCTTGAGGTCAGTTGGTGTGTGTTAGATCTTGAGGTCAGCTGGTGTGTGTTAGATCTTGAGTTCAGCTGGTGTGTGTTAGATCTTGAGGTCAGCTGGTGTGTGTTAGATCTTGAGGTCAGCTGGTGTGTGTTAGATCTTGAGGTCAGCTGGTGTGTGTTAGATCTTGAGGTCAGCTGGTGTGTGTTAGATCTTGAGGTCAGCTGGTGTGTGTTAGATCTTGAGGTAAGCTGTGTGTGTTAGATCTTGAGGTAAGCTGGTGTGTGTTAGATCTTGAGGTCAGCTGGTGCGTGTTAGATCTTGAGGTCAGTTGGTGTGTGTTAGATCTTGAGGTCAGGTGGTGTGTGTTAGATCTTGAGGTCAGATGGTGTGTGTTAGATCTTGAGGTCAGATGGTGTGTGTTAGATCTTGAGGTCAGATGGTGTGTGTTAGATCTTGAGGTCAGATGGTGTGTGTTAGATCTTGAGGTCAGGTGGTATGTGTTAGATCTTGAGGTCAGATGGTGTGTGTTAGATCTTGAGGTAAGCTGGTGTGTGTTAGATCTTGAGGTAAGCTGTGTGTGTTAGATCTTGAGGTAAGCTGGTGTGTGTTAGATCTTGAGGTAAGCTGGTGTGTGTTAGATCTTGAGGTAAGCTGGTGTGTGTTAGATCTTGAGGTAAGCTGGTGTGTCTTAGATCTTGAGGTCAGGTGTTGTGTGTTAGATCTTGAGGTAAGCTGGTGTGTGTGTGTGTGTGTGTGTGTTGTCAAACTCATCAGAATTAGTTGATTGGCTAGTTATCAGCATCTGACCTTGTGCGTACGTTGACTCAGAATGGCCCTCTTATCCCTAATAACTGGCTGTGTCTGAAATGGCACCATATTTCCTATATGATGCACTACTTTTGGTCTGGGCCCACTGGGCTTTGGTCAACAGAAGTGCATTATATAGGGAATAGGGTGCCATTTCAGACACAGTCACTGGTCCACTGGTGGAGAATAGGGCCAGTCCTGCAGGAACTTTAGCAGAACTTTTACAGAGAGCGCTAGCATTTTATTGAAATATTCAATCATGATGTAGTGAAGAAGATTTAAATGTAATTTAGCTTTTACATGTGATAAAGTGTTTTGTGTTGATATTTTATTTTGATGGATACCATACTGGTTAGTATGATTTATGACCAATAGTAGTACATTTCGTTCTTATATTTTCATCTTGACCTTAGAGGCTGGATGTTATTATTGAAATAAGAGCAATGGTATTGTGGTGTAATGCTTAGCAAAGTGTGTTTTTATGTAGGTAGTAGTGTATCTTTTGTTTCCTTTGTTCAGGCTTAGTTCTCAGGCATGGGAAAGTAGTGCAATGTTTGACATTTTCTCATTTACATTTGAGTAATTTAGCAGAGCGGCTTCCAGTTATTGTGTTCATCTTAAGATAGGTAGGTGGGACAACTACATATCACAGTCATAGTACGTATGCTTTTATTCAATAAAGTAGCAAAGTCAGAGCTAGTAAGTGGGAAAAAAGTTAAGTGCCAGTGTTAGTTCACAAAATGCTTTTTGGTGTGTGTGTGGGCGGGGAGGAGAACAGAGTACTCAGCTTGGGTTGTAGGGTTTGATCAGAGCCTGAAAGTAGGGAGGGGCAGTTCCTCTTGCTGCTCCATAGACAAGCACCATGGTCTTGTATCTCTCCCCTTGATCTGGCTGCTCTCACCTGACTAGGGCCGGCGTTTGAGGCACGCTGGAGAAGAAGACAAAGAAAAGTTGATGTTAACTCTAAAACCTTTGGTGGAACGTAACTCTTTGAGTTGTATACTCAACAGTTTTAGAGTTAATGCATGTGTGTTACTGGCGATATGATCACACAAGAGAATAAAACGCTGCAACTGGCATCTAAGTTGGTTCAGAATATGCACCTATCTTTTTAAATGATCACAGTAAGTAAGTGTTGTTGGGTAAGTGTTCAAATATATCTTTCACCCTGTTTGATTCTCCCTTTAGACACTAGGCATGGTAGGGCTTCGGTAGCATGCATGTACTGTACAGTGTACAGACCCCAGTCGTTCTCTGGTAAGGTCACTAAGCTAACTGTACATATATATGTGTGTGTACACATTTTTATCTATGTATGCTTGTGTGTGTTTTGTATGAGTGTGTGGGGGGTTTATGCTACTACGTATGTGTGTGTGTGTGTGTGTGTGTGTGTGTTTTGTATGTGTGAGGGGGTTTATGCTACTACGTGTGTGTGTGTGTGTGTGTGTGGGTTTATGTGTGTGTGTGTGTGTGTGTGTGTGTGTGAATGCTGTATGGTGACATTATAAGGACTGGTTTAGGCTCCCCCTAGGCAAACTGATCTACATGCCATATTTAGAAACACTGGAGGATACAGTGGGAAAACCACCACATTACTGTATTTACACGATTTAATAAGTTACCCTTCTCATATCACCAGCTGTTGTTGTTGTTGTTGTTGCTTGTGGTAGGTGTTGTTGTTGTTTTTCCTCTAATATCTTTCCTACGCTGTTCCTTCTTCCTTTGTTACATAGGTGATGAAATGAAACATGTGAAACAGTCTCTATCGTACATCCCACGACCTCCACACCATCTCTGTGCATTATCGCTTTGTTACAGTTTGGGGAATCTCATTTCCTGCCTCCTCCTTATCAAATGAATTTTAAAAAGATAAAAACCTGCAGAGGAGCGAATGAGCTCTCTTATCATCAACAATTTATCCCCAAATTTATGCAGGATTCTCTCTCTTTCTGTCGGCCAATCTTTTAATTATGTGGTCTCCTACTATTGTTACATCTTGTTGTCACATGCTTGGTGGAAAGAAGACTGCCTCAATATTACAGTCTCTCCTTTGTTTGTGTTACTGTGAAACAGAGTATATCATATGTTCAATACACAGTCTAATACCCTTAACTGCAACATGTTACAACATGCTCATATAACAGACATTTCCCACGGGTTGTAATGGAATTTCTATTAGACTCTTCTGCATATCTCCTCCATTACTACAATGAGTCTCAGTATGCTCTCAAAAGCCCCATGTAAAACAGTTTGTCGGCCTCTCAATGCTACAATACAGATATAGATTTTTTTATCATCCTGAAAAGAGAAGCAAACAACAGCATTTGATTGAGGTTTGTGTATAGACAGACATATATAAATGTTATTTTTCAAGCCGTATGGAATACGGCAACAGCCCCATTGGAACGCTGTTGATGGCTTGGAAGGTTCATATAAAGCCTATAGAGATATAGAGCCTTGTCTTTTCCCCAGTCATTTAGAATTGAAGAGACTAGACCTGCAACAGCCCCTTTCTAGCGCTCTCTCTGTGTTCATTCTTCTCCCCTGACATTGGTGTTATCAGGCGTATCATCTGTTGAGTTTTCTGCAGGATGACCTTATAAAAAGATAAAAGCCTGCCATTGTTTCTTCTCTGCTGCTGAGTTCCCTTCTTGCCTGTCTGCCCTCCATCCTCCCGCCCGTCTGTCTGTGGTTATCTCTCTCTCCCCCCCCTTCTCTCTCTCTCTCTCTCTCCTTCCTCTCTCCCCGCTCAGCGGTGACCTTACTCAAAGTTTCTCCCTCTGTGGCTCTGATGACCTGAGATAACGTAAGGGCGGTGTAATTGGATCAAACTGACAGCTAACTGAATGGGATGGGGCTGGCGGAGCGGCCGGGCAGCTCCACCTTCAGAGGCAGGTTAAGCTGCTGCTAGTGGTTCTCGTCGTACGGTGACAGGAATGTTTTAGTATTCCCACCGCGGTGAGGTAATTCCCGCCTCTTACCCCACCCTCTCCTCAGGCCAGCTACGGATGTAGGATGACAAGCTGGCTCATCCGTGTTCTCATCCGTGTTCCTGGCGTGTGGTAATTGGCTTTGCTCAGCGGGATCTCCACTAAGGGGGTCCAGCCGGGGGCACCAGTCACTAGTCACATACGTCTTGCCAAGGTCACAGTTCACATGAACTCAATTTGGAATTGCAAACTGACAAGCAAGCAAATCTGGGGCAAATTGAGTAGACAGATTGATTTAGGGCCAAGGATTGTGTTAAAGCAAGGAATGGTGGGATCTAAAGGACGTTCAGCGGTCTTGGAGCTGGACTAGAATACCCCCTTGAGTGTGACATGGGGGATAGGGAGCGTGCACTAACCACATTATAATGGCCAAGCCCATTATTCATGACATTGGTGCATGTTCTGATGCTGTCATATTATCAATAATAATGTCTTAATGGTATCATTAAGACATTATTATTGATAATGTCTTAATGCTATCGCCAATATATAACAATATATAGCTGTCACCAATATATAACTTTATATCTAAGCCACCCCAAAAACAAATGATATACTAACCTGACAAGTAGCCAGGCTGGATTGTCTACTGTTTAATTGTTTCTCTGCAACATCAGATTGTTTTCCCGTTTGATATTCTTGTGGAATTTAGATTTGGGGGAATTTAAAAGTTTCTAGAGAGTCAAGTCCACAGAACACATCCATCGACTATTCAATTTGATTTGTCATATACTTAAACCAGGGGAAAAAGAGGCCTGGCTTAAGATATTGCTCCTACGATTCCACAACTACAGCACAACCAAATGGGGTCGGGATGCTTAATTGTAGCCCAATCAACCTTTACTAATGTAATGTCACTTTTATTTAACATGAATAAATGGGAAATCTCTTTGCTTGAGGAGTGAGCTGAGCTGAAGTTGGAGCAGAGCGGAGTGAGTGGGAGTGAGTACCGCACAGACAGACAGACAGACAGGCAGACAGGCAGACAGGCAGACAGGCAGACAGACAGGCAGACAGGCAGACAGGCAGACAGACAGGCAGGCAGACAGACAGGCAGGCAGACAGACAGACAGGCAGACAGGCAGACAGGCAGACAGGCAGACAGACAGGCAGACAGGCAGACAGGCAGACAGACAGGCAGGCAGACAGACAGACAGACAGACAGACAGGCAGACAGACAGGCAGGCAGGCAGACAGACAGACAGACAGACAGACAGACAGACAGACAGGCAGGCAGACAGACAGGCAGTCAGACAGACAGGCAGTCAGACAGGCAGACAGACAGACAGGCAGACAGGCAGGCAGGCAGTCAGGCAGGCAGTCAGGCAGTCAGACAGGCAGGCAGACAGGCAGTCAGACAGGCAGTCAGGCAGTCAGACAGGCAGTCAGACAGGCAGTCAGGCAGGCAGTCAGACAGGCAGGCAGACAGGCAGTCAGGCAGGCAGTCAGGCAGTCAGACAGGCAGTCAGACAGGCAGTCAGGCAGGCAGTCAGGCAGTCAGACAGGCAGGCAGACAGGCAGTCAGGCAGGCAGTCAGGCAGTCAGACAGGCAGTCAGACAGGCAGTCAGGCAGGCAGACAGGCAGTCAGACAGGCAGTCAGACAGACAGACAGACAGGCAGACAGACAGACATGATGGAAATGAACTATTTGATGTATTGAATTTTAATGCAATCTGTAGATTATAAGGATTATTAGTGCTTTTTTCAAGTGACATTTAAGTTATTTTCAGATCCCATTGATTAAATGCCTTTGATATGAGCATGCCAACATGAGCAGTGTGTTTTGGGCTGACAAGTGGTGAGAAGACGTTCCACAGTCCCAAGGGCTGTTTAAATTCTTCATCTGTCATCTAGTTGAGATGATACAGTTGAAGAGATAATAACAAAGCAGACCTGAGTGACATATAAAGTGATGATGTACGTCATCTTGCTGTTTGTCAGCTTTTGTTCATTTAACCGTCATGTTACACTCTAATTGATGAATTGTCATAACAACAACTAAAATATATCAGCTTACAATAACAATTTCTAGCATTACCTTGTAGGACAATATATGTGGTATATTTTCCCAATATCAAGATGCCAAAGTATCACATCTTGTTGTTGTGATCAATGACTAACTAACTTTTGTTTCTCTTCCCTATCTCTCCAGGTAAGCCAAGTCAAGCCAGTATTGGTCTGTAACACTGTCTGTCTGTTCTATTAGTGCTGAACACAAGTGAAATAAATGTGTGTATGTGTGTGTTCTCTGTCGATTGCCACAGGTTTAGTCCCTACGAGTGGTATAACCCCCACCCCTGCAACCCCGACTCAGATGTAGTGGAAAACAATTTCACCCTGCTAAATAGTTTCTGGTTCGGAGTTGGAGCTCTCATGCAGCAAGGTAGACGCCTCTGCCTGCCCCCCTTTAGCACACATCCCACTATTTTCCTGGGGGAACAAACGTGCTCTTAACCAGGCCCACGACCATGCATGGGGGCCTCTGTGCATGTAGCTGGAAGCAGACTGACTGACTGGTTTGGTTGCGTCTGTCCACAGTTTGGTGTGGATTGGCTGGGTGGGATCTTGAGATTAGGAATGATGAGCGTGATTGGTGAATGAGGATAGGAGAGCCAGGCGTTTTCCTCCCTGTTCCTGCATGACCTCCCACCCTCTCCTATCTCCCATCTACTGTACCCCTCCTCTGTCCCCAACCCCACCCCACCTCCCTCCCTTCCCCACAGGTTCCAGAACAGGTAAGTCCTATCCCCCATGTGCCAGAAGGTAAAGAGCTAGGTGCAGAGACAGTTGAGAGAATGAGAGTTAAAACAGTGTGCTGTCTCTTAGCCTGCCTCAGTCTGGTTTTGTTTCCTTCTGCCAAACCGATGCCATATCTTCTCAACTAGTGTCTGTGTCTTTAGATTGAGAAAAGCTAAACAAAACAAAAGGAACTGCGGTACGGCATCACATGAAATGAAATGATTTCATTTAGACTTGTAATCTCGACTGAGACTGCATGCCAAGACCAGATATGTTGCATTTTGTAATACATATTTGAAAGTTGCGTTAGTTACGGTACCGTAGCGATGATGACAGGAAGGTCTGCAGCATGGTTAAAACGGCCTGGGTCTGCCCTGCATCTGATCTGGACCATGGAATGGAACATAGAAGGGACTGACTTTCCTCAGCAAAGTTCTGCCCAGATATGAATCTGACATTTTTTTCCTGGCCCTTGTTGATGGCTGGTTGCATGCAATGAGTTAGCATGCAAGCCTTCATTTAAATGAAGTTGACTGAGTGATTATTTTGCAGGTATAATAATTTGTATACTTTGATTTGTAAGAGTAAGTTTTATGAAAATATTACAAATTGAAATTGACAAAATGTTACAGTTAGAACTCTTGGGACTCTTATCCACCTTGTGCAGGTGGGTATAATGAAGTTACCCATTTGGGTAGGTTTTTGCCCTCTGTATTAGTGTTAGGCAATTCTACATATTGCACAGGTTAAAGATGCATCATTGCATGAGAAATGTTATCTTCTGTCATATTAAGCCATATTAAATGTGTAATGGATATTCTAGAGCTTGCTGGAATGTATTCATACGTTTGTCAAGGGTCTGCCAGGGTATCTGATGTAGTAAAGTATGCTGTAGAATATACTGTAACTGTCAATGTAACGGTGTTAAGTCCTGTAGTTGAGAAGATGTGGCTGTAGGGCAGGAGGGTTTTAGGGGACGAGACTGAGACAGAGGAGCACACTGTGCCCGTCTGCATGGCGTCTCTGTGACGCCCACGCTGGCCTACACTGTAGAGAGGCTCCCCTGCTCCCGCGGCTTGGCCCGCCCCCAGAAAACTGTGGGATGTGCAGTTTGGACATGACGTTACCTTGGGTACATGACAGTCAGCCCCAACCAGGTTCAGTTGCTTTGGTCTTGACGCGCTCCGCTCCCGGGCGGTCGGTCTGTCACATAGAGTTGAATGGCCTCAACGGGGTAAGGTCTCTGAGCTGGTAGACAGTGTTGTTCCACTGAACACAAAGCTGTCTCTGTTTTCCCTGGTCATGTCATGTGTCTTGCTACTGTGTCTTCTCTGAGTTTATTTTCATATCCTTTGTCTTTTTTTCCTAATTTGAGTGCTTTGACCAATGAGCGGTGTGGGCTGCAAGGCATCCTGGGTAATGATGGTGTGGCTGTTGAATCATGTTACACTGTGTGTCTGGCTGGTGGGGGGCGTGGTGGTGGGGTGAGGAGAATCAGGGAGTGAGAAGAGATATGGGAAGAGACATGTGAGAGTGGGGGGAGAGGATGTGAGGGTGGATGTGTGGAGCGGGTTGACTGCAGTGTGTCTCTCTTTGTTCCCCTCCACAGTGCTCTCTCTCTCTCGCTCTCTCTCTTTCTCTCTCGCTCTTTCTCTCTTTCTCTCTCGCTCTTTCTCTCTCTCTTTCTGGTGGACAGGGCTTTGGGCATGAATTCAGATGTTACTGGACGAGGCTGTCAGGTCTCTGCTCTCTCACTATATTTCTCCCTGAGTGACGGCTCACTGCCCAGACTGGGAGAAAGTTATAAGAGGCACTGCAGAGGCAGAGTGAGATGAGTGGGAGATTGAGTCTCACCTAAGGAGAGAAGTGGAGTTCTTATCCTCCTATCTTTCCCACAGTTCATTGCCTTTGAGTGAATGTGCGAGATCGCAGCTTTAAATTGCCTTGAACTACTTGAGGAGAATGATCTTCTTGCTGCCCAGTCAGACCTCAATCAACGCCCCCAGAGGAAGACCTCACTCCACCCACTCACACAGACCCCTCCTCAAGAACACACTAAGAGGCAAAAGTTCTGAATAGCATATAGCCTGGAAACTAACCATCTACATGCAGGCATTTTGAGTCAGATGTGATTTCAGATGAAGCACCTCAAAAGAAGAGAAGCTTTGGTGTATCAACAGTTTGCTCCAGTGTGAGTGAATGCTAAAATAATATGCAGCCAGACCACACAGTAAAAGCCTGATTCAAACTGCCACCATGTGGCCGGATGCACATCACAGGGCCAAACATGCATTGCCGCCCTAGATGCCCAGGGGGTGTGTGCGTGTGTATGTGCGTGTGCCTGCGTCGAGTGTGTGTGCATGTGCGTGTTGTCTGTGACCCGGCAGGATGCCGAGGTCTGGGCTGGCCCTGGTCCTCTGGTGGTTGTTGCTGGGTATCTCCTCTTGGCTCCAGGACCCTGCCGGGGCTGACCCCTCTCTCTGCTCCTCTCCTCTCGCCCCCGACCAGGCTCTGAGTTAATGCCCAAAGCCCTGTCCACCAGGATCGTAGGAGGCATCTGGTGGTTCTTCACCCTGATAATCATCTCCTCCTACACGGCCAACCTGGCTGCCTTCCTCACTGTGGAGAGGATGGAGTCGCCCATCGACTCAGCTGACGACCTGGCCAAGCAGACCAGGATAGAGTATGGAGTGGTGGAGGAGGGATCCACCATGACCTTCTTCAAGGTGGGTCACATAGGGCATGGTACCATAGGGCATGGTGCCATACTGGCCATCTATCAGTCTATTCATCTATCAACCAGGCCATCAAGCAATCACTCCATGTATTTGTGCATCTACTGTATGAGGATACATCAATCAGTCCACCAAATCATACAGTGTTGCACCACTAAAGGACACATGGTTAGAGAATACTTGGAGGCAATTGTAAATGTAATGACATGTAAGGAAAAAGACAAATACATTGGTAAATAAATTGTCGAAGAGCTCAGATGAATCTGCAGAATTCTAGATCAAAACTGTAAAGCCATAAATAGCTGTTAAGTCCAAAGTAAATTTGTGACAGCTAGAAATTCCCATGACAATAGAATGGAGTGTTCCAGAATAAAGACTTGAACGTATAACCATTCGTTGCGTTACAGCTGTATTTTGTGTTGCCTGTGAAATTGGCTGCAGCAACAAGGCTAAGGGCTGTTCTTAACATGATGCAATGCAGAGTGCTTGGTGCCTGGACACAGCCCTTAGTCGTGGTATATTGGCCATATATAGCAAATCCTTTTGCTATTATAAACTATTTACCAACGTAATTATAACAGTAAAAATAAATGTTTTGTCATGCCCGTGGTGTACTGTCTGATATACCACGGCTTTCAGCCAATCAGCATTCAGGAATCAAACCACCTGGTTTATAATAAAGTATAGCCTTTCTGTGTTCACTCTCGCCAGCTCTCTCCTCTCCTCTCCTCTCCTCTCCTCTCCTCTCCTCTCCTCTCCTCTCCTCTCCTCTCCTCTCCTCTCCTCTCCTCTCCTCCTCCTCCCTCTCCTCTCCTCTCCTCTCCTCTCCTCTCCTCTCCCTCTCCTCTCCTCTCCTCTCCTCTCCTCTCCTCTCCTCTCCTCTCCTCTCCTCTCCTCAGTGGTATCTTATTAAGCAAGCAGTATTTTAGGGTATTCTACAGTATTCTCACAAGATCTCCCTGCTGTGTCTCTCTGATTATTCTGCACTGTTTGTCTATCGTATCGTATCCCCACCGCCGCGATGCACGGACAGCTCTATGCCAGATGGAGGGAAAATCTGTCTCTCTCAGAATGCTGCAATGGATCTTTATGGCTTCTGGTGTTTCTTTATTTTCACACTTCATTTTTATCAGCTCTGTGTGTGTGTGTGGTGTGTGAACACATTCTCAAAAGACACATACACATGAAAACACATGCATACTCTCTCTCCCTCTCTCTTTAACAGATATACACACACACACACACACACACACACATACGCACACACCTATTCATTACTGAAGCTAATATGGCATGGTGATAGCAAAGCTTTAAATAGTATTTTTACCATTCCATAAACAAATGACTGACAACAACAGTTGGCATCAGGGAGCACATACAGTCTGTTCTGGTGGAGAAGGTTACTTATGCTGACATCCCATTGCAACAATTGCAAAGAAAAATGTAATTAAAAAATGATTAAGCAAAGCAAAGTATTGTTCAAATCAAATGATATTTGTCACATGCGCCAAATACAACAGTAAGCATTTTACAATAAGGTGTACACCTGTTGTATTCGGCGCATGTGAACAATTTGATTTGATTTGAACAATACTTTGGTTTGCTTGAATCATTTTTGTTTGTTGCCAACACGGTCATCAGAAGGATTCAATCCACAGATGTAGAGGATCCAACTGAAGTACCATTTCTCTGAAAGGCATGATTCTATTGTTCCCTCCTAGACCTAGGTTACTGATTGATGGACGGATTGATGAATGTTTTTACCAAAATGATTGAGAGTCCTCATCGATTCAGCGTTGTTCTCCGTACTGTAGGCATTCAGACAGGCATCGTATGTCCTTATTACTTTTAAAAAATATATTTTTTAAGATTTTCCTTTATAAACAATACAAAACATACACATACAAACGACAACATCATACAAACATCAACTACATCACCCCTACCCAGACCCACTTGCACACACCCCCATCTCATCAACTACATTATTGAGTCATTATTAGTTTTACACTTAATACACCACTCGGCCGTTGTGCTTGTGTGAATTTTTTTCTCTTAAATTCTATACATTAGTTTATACTGAATTAAGCAGACATTTTTGTTAACTGTATTTGTGTTAGTTATGTTCCAACCTTCCCTCCATCTTATGTTAACATCAGTTCTTTTTTCCAATAGTTCATATTTTTTTCTCAGAGATTGTCAGTTGGATATGTTCCCTGCAAGGTTTTGTCTTCTCTATCATTATGAACATCATGTTCTGGCTCAAATACGAATCCTTCAAGGTTGCTCTGATGTCCAAAAGATTTCAATGTACATTTTGTGATATGTAACTTTTTGCATGGATTTGAAACTACATTGGTCAGTCCAAAATTACTTTTTAATTCTGTCATGGAAATACATTTATTTCCTGTTACAAAGTCATTTACAGTTTCTATGCCTTTTAGTTTTCCATGTGGAACAATTTATGGGTGAATTCTGAAAAACTATCCAAGGATTGTTCCATAAGGTTGTGTTTTTTGGTAAGTGGTTATTAGTTCTTCTAAAATATGGTTATTTTCTTTTCCATGTTGTTTTAACATTCTTAACTATGAAGTTGTTGATGTTCTTAGCTTTACCCTTTGAAAATAGACACGTGAAACAATTTTGGGGATGAGCACATGCATCTTCAATATGTACCCTCTTGAGTCCATATAACTACATGTCACAAGGAAATAGAGAGTTGATACAATTCCAAGTCTGGAAGGTTAAAAACATCCGACTTAAGAAGATGGAAACCTTTCCTTTTTATTCTATGGATGTATTTGCCCGTATAAAGTATTTTTATGACAGAGTATACTTTATTTAAAGAATGTCTTCGCTGGAGTAATTGGTATGACCGAATGTATGTGAAGATTACCCCATTTAATTAGATCTGCTTTCATATTGTTGAGTAGTGGAATACAGTTATCTTTGCATATTTGTAATTTGTTTTCACTTATTAGGCATCCTAAGTTTTTCATATTTTTTTGTTGTCCAGTTTTAAAGGATTTGCTGTAGATCGAGAGTAATATTTTTTGTTGTCCAGTTTTAAAGGATTGCTGTAGATCGAGAGTAATATTTTTGCCATTATTAGTTGTTGTTTTGCACGTTAATTTTATATCCTTGCAAACACTACATGACTAAAAGTATGTGGACACCTGCTTGTCGAACATCTCATTCCAAAATCATGGGCATTAATATTTTTGTTGGTCCCCCTTTGCTGCTATAACAGCCTCCACTCTTCTGGGAAGGCTTTCCACTAGATGTTGGAACATGGCTGCGGGGACAAGAGCCACAAGAGCATTAGTGAGGTCGAGCACTGATGTTGGGCAATTAGGCCTGGCTCGCAGTCTGCTTTCAAATTCATCCCAAAGTTGTTTGATGGGGTTGGGGTATGTGCTCTGTGCAGGCCAGTCAAGTTCTTCCACACCAATATCGACAAACCATTTCTGAATGGACCTCGTTTTGTGCATGGGGGCATTGTCATGCTGAAACAGGAAAGGGCCTAACCCAAACTGTTGCCACAAAGTTGAATGAATGTCATTGTATGCTGTGGCTTTAAGATTTCCCTTCACTGGACCTAAAGGGCATCTCCCGAACAATGAAAAACAGCCCCAGACCATTATTCCTGCTGCACCAAACTTTACTGTTGGCACTACTGTATGCATTGGAACAGGTGGCGTTATCCTGGCATCCGCCAAACCTACTGTAGATTCGTCCGTCGGACTGCCAGATGATTCATCACTCCAGAGAATACGTTTCCACTGTTTCAATGGCGGGGAGCTTTACACCACTCCAGCCGACGCTTGACATTCCGCATGGTGATCTTAGGCTTGTGTGCAGCTGCTCGGCCATGGAAACCAATTTCTTGAAGCTCCCGACAAACACTTCTTGTGCTGACGTTGCTTCCAGAGGCAGTTTGGAACTCTGTAGATCCGATGGCAATGTTCCAGATCCTCCGACGATATCAGCTTGATCACGTAGATGGAAATGTCCCCTTTTTCCTCGTCTTCCGGTAGGGACAATATTCTCATATTATTTTGTCACAATCTGTTTTCTAGCTGATCCAGTTCATCTTCTAAAGTTTGCACCTTTGTTTCCAGAAGGCCAGTTCTGTTGTCTTGTACGTCCACGCGGCCGCCCTGTAAATGCATATCTGACACGATAGACTCTACTTTCGTTTCAAGCAAATCTACGTTTTAAACAACAGATTGTAACAGTTCATAACAGTTTGTTTGTTTTGGTGAGCATTTTGACAGTACAAATCGGAGCTACTATCTCCCCATGCGTCCTATCGGTACACGCATGTGAGTCCTTATTACTATTCAACAACAGGAAAAAAATGTAATGCCTGCCGTTTGAGTAATTATTGACTCAGATTTGTTCTGGAAAAATACATGGCTAATGGTGGCTTATTATGAAAATACCAGCATGGGGTAACTCTCTGAAGTGTCCGAATTACACATCTCTCCCTCCTCTTTTCTCATTTTCCAGCCACTCCATTCTATCCATCCTCGACAGACTCCCTTTACAATAACACTGAATTATTCAAAAAGCACACACCACTGTGTATCTCTTATTACCTAACATATCACATCCTATTAAGGACCCTGGCAATGCTATTATTTCACC